>NC_048298.1:258759650-258969841 GCF_013100865.1 Trachemys scripta elegans | reverse complement strand
CAACAAAATTGATCAGGGATATGGAACAGCTTCAATGTGAGGACAAATTAAAGAGATGGGGACTGTTCAGTTTTGAAAAGAGACAACTCAGGGATATGATAGAGGTCTACACCAGGGATCTGCAACCTTTGGCATACGGCTCGCCAGGATAAGCACCCTGGTGGGCAGGGCCGGTTTGTTTACCTGCCATGTCCACAGGTTTGTCCAATTGCGGCTCCCACTGGCTGCGGTTTGCCGTCCCAGGCCAATGGGGGCTGCGGGAAGCGGCACGGGCCAGGGTGCTTACCCTGGCGAGCCACATGCCAAAGGTTGCCAATCCCTGGACTATACAAGCATGAATGGCGTGGAGAAAGTGAATAAGTAAATGTCATTTATCCCTTCACATAACACATGAACCAGAAGTCACCCAATGAAATTAATAGGCAGCAGGTTTAAAACAAACATAAGAAAGTACTTCTTCACACATCACACAGCTAACTGTAAAACTATGGGATGTTGTGAAGACCAAAAGTGTAACTGGGTTAAAAAAGGAATTAGATAAATTCATGGAGGATACTCTATCGATGGTTATTAGCCAAGATGATTAGGGACACAACCCCATTCTCTAGGTGTCTCTAAGCTTCTGACTGCCAGAAGCTGGGACTGGGCAACAGGGGATGGATCACTTAATAAATGCTCTGTTCTGTTCATTCCCGCTGAAGCATCTGGCACTGATCACTCTCAGAAGACAGGACATTGGGCTAGGTGGACCATTGATCTGACCCAGAATGGCCATTTTTACGTTCTCATGTCCCTATGTTATACTATTTGAGGAGAAGGGAGGACTCAGTCTGACTCAGGTGAGGGTGGTGGTGGTGGGGGGGGGAGGAATATCTCCACCCCCCCAGAAGTGATGCATTTGTCCTTAGAAGAAGTTATGGGAAGATAATGGAGTTTTCTGGGTCAGGAAGTGGGAAATGTGTAATTTGTCCCAGCCAGGGCTGTTACATAAAAGGGGCTCATGTTATTAGCACCACAGCCTTACACTCTCACTCCACACCTCTTACAGTACATCACAGAATGGTGAAGCATGAACACTAGTATTCCTTTGTGACACCAAGGAGAAAGGGTCCACACTGTCAGAACCAATGCCAAAGCTGGCCCTAAGTCCAGTGTTCTGTGTTCACCAGTGTCTGATGTCAGATACATCAAGAGGGAGGCCTTGAACAATGAACCAAATTCTCCACTATTCCATAGACAGTATCACCACAGATATTGATATTCTCTCATCATTTTAAACAAGAAAATGTATAGTATATATGATTACAGCTTGGGTGCTCAACACTTTATGAAAATCAGGCCCTGTAAGTTGTGTCAAGTTGGAAATAAAAATTGAAGCACTGAAAAAACTCATGTCACTTTTAAAAATCATGGCACAAGTTTTCAATTCTAAGCCATGGCATATTTCAAGTGGACAAGAAAACAAGTAAAACATGACGTTTTCAGTTTGAACACAAGGAAAACTGGTGAAATTAAAAGGGTTAAAAGCCAGCGGTGAAGAACTATGCATTTCCATTATTATGATATCTCTGATACGTGTTCCTTCTAACCAAAAGGAACAGAAAGGGAACAATTCCACTTATATTGCACACTTAGTGGATAAATTACAAAGTTTGATGCATCACACTACGTAGAGCACTATAATATGCTCTGGAACAGAAATAATATGTTTCTATTTTGTAATCCAAAGTTATTTGCCTAAAAATCTGTAAAATTTCAATTTATTTACTGACGATGCCACTTGCTATCTCTGTATACATGGAAGACGGGCAATAGCAAATTAGATAGATGTAATAATAGTAATATTTTACATTTATTCTGAAAGCATGTTGAGCAAGCTCATGGCTATGTAAATGAGGGCCTTTTTGTAGTATTGTTAATATCTCATGTTGTGTGCCCAGAAGGCTGACCCTCAGGAGGCTGACTCTGAAAAGCAATCACAGAACCAAATAAATTACAATAAATTATTAACCAGAGAAACTTAACAATACAACAAGACTTATGATACAGGTACAAAGTAAGTGGGACTGCTTGGAATAGTGTCCATGATAGGAACGTAGAGGCTTGGAATAATAATAATAACAAAAAGGTACATAATGGATTCCTGGTAATGTTATTGGATACATTTGCAAGTAAATAAAGTTTCTTTCATGTTTATGGATACAGCTGACTCATATTAGCCTATATCATTTTGAAAGTTCCTTTTTAGAAAAAAAATGTTTCTACAGCTTTATGAAACAGTGCACAGAAGAGCTATGTGTTATCTTAAGAAAGCTGTGGGCCATCACATTCACATCTCCACTGATATATAGACTAGTTGTCAAATGTTTGATTGCATGTCTATCACAGCATCATTAGAAAAACTTGCCTTTCTGGCAGCTCCCAACTGCTCAGCTTGAAAGTAAGTATCAGCAAGAAACATGTACCACTGGAAACGAAATGCATACTAGTATCAATTTACTGCATCATTTCCATGAGAGCTACATTTATATAGTCCTGGAAGTAAATAAACAAAGAAGACATATTGAGATTAAAGGAGGAATGAAAATAAAAACTAGAAGAGGAAAAAGAGTAGGAAATTGAAAAAAAAATGATGGGAAAATGATTTTCAATAAAGGTGATATGAAGAATATGAATGAAGAAGAAAAGGCTAGGAGATAGAGGATAGACATAATGCTTTGTCATGTTAGTTTTTAAACAACTAACAAAATCATCTAAAGCCCAAGATTTGGTGGTGATGCGGGACTTCAACTATCCGGACAAAAGTTGGGAAAATAACACAGTGGGGCACAGACCATCCATAAGTTCTTGGACTGCATTGCAGACAACTTTTTATTTTAGAAGGTTGAAAAAGCAACTGGGGGGAAGCTGTTCTAGACTTGAATTTAACAAATAGGGAGAAACTTGTTGAGAATTTGAAAGTGGAAGGCAGCTTGGGTGAAACTGATCATGAAAGCATAGAGATCACAATTCTAAGGAAGGCTAGAAGGGAGTACAGCAAAATAGAGACAATGGATTTCAGGAAGGCGGATTTTGGTAAGCTCAGAGAGCTGATAGGTAAGGTCCCATGGGAATCAAAACTGAGGGGAAAAACAACTGAGGAGAGTTGGCAGTTTTTCAAAGGGACACTATTAAGGGCCCAAAAGCAAGCTATTCTGCTGAGTAGGAAAGATAGGAAATGTGGAAAAAGACCTCCTTGGCTTAACCACGAGATCTTGCATGATCTAAAAAATAAAAAGGAGTTATATAAAAAATGGAAACTAGGACAGATTACAAAGGATGAATATAGGCAAACAACACAGGAATGCAGGGGCAAGATTAGAAAGGCAAAGACACAAAATGAGCTCAAACTGGCTATGGAAATAAAGGGAAACAAGAAGACTTTTTATCAATACATTAGAAGCAAGAGGAAGACCAAGGACAGGCTAGGTCCACTGCTCAGTGAGGAGGGAGATACAGTAACAGGAAACTTGGAAATGGCAGAGATGCTTAATGACTTCTTTGTTTCGGTCTTCACTGAGAAGTCTGAAGGAATGCCTAACATAGTGAATGCTAATGGTAAGGGGGAAGGTTTAGAAGATAAAATAAAAAAAAGAACAAGTTAAAAATCACTTAGAAAAATTAGATGCCTGCAAGTCACCAAGGACTGATGAAATGCATCCTAGAATACTCAAGGAGCTAATAGAGGAGGTATCTGAGCCTCTAGCTATTATCTTTGGAAAATCATGGGAGACGGGAGAGATTCCAGAAGACTGGAAAAGGGCAAATATAGTGCCCATCTATAAAAAGGGAAATAAAACCATGCCAGGGAACTACAGACCGGTTAATTTAACTTCTGTGTCAGGGAAGATAATGGAGCAAGTAATTAAGGAAATCATCTGCAAACACTTGGAAGGTGGTAAGGTGATAGGGAATAGCCAGCATGGATTTGTAAAGAACAAATCATGTCAAACCAATCTGATAGCTTTCTTTGATAGGATAACAAGTCTTGTGGATAAGGGAGAAGTGGTGGATGTGGTATACCTAGAGTTTAGTAAGGCATTTGATATGGTCTCGCATGATATTCTTATCAATAAACTAGGCAAATACAACTTAGATGGGGCTACTATAAGGTAGGTACACAACCAGCTGGATAAACGTACTCAGAGAAAAAAGAAGAACAGGAGTACTTGTGGCACCTTAGAGACTAACAAATTTATTAGAGCATAAGCTTTCGTGGACTACAGCCCACTTCTTCGGATGCATTCTTTTTGCGGATACATACTAACATGGCTGCTACTCTGAAACCATTAGTAGTTATTAATGGTTCCCAGTCCTGCTGGAAAGGTATAACAAGTGGGGTTCCGCAGGGGTCTGTTTTGGGACAGGCTCTGTTCAATATCTTCATCAACGACTTAGATATTGGCATAGAAAGTATGCTTATTAAGTTTGCAGATGATACCAAGCTGGGAGGGATTGCAACTGCTTTGGAGGATAGGGTCAAAATTCAAAATGATCTCGACAAATTGGAGAAATGGTTTGAGGTAAACAGGATGAAGTTTAACAAAGGCAAATGCAAAGTGCTCCACTTAGGAAGGAACAATCAGTTTCACACAGACAGAATGGGAAGAGACTGTCTAGGAAGGAGTATGGCAGAAAAGGATCTAGGGCTTATAGTGGACCACAAACTAAATATGAATCAACAGTGTGATGCTGTTGCAAAAAAAGAAAACATGATTCTGGGATGCATTAACAGGTATGTTGTGAGCAAGACACGAGAAGTCATTCTTCCACTCTACTCTGCTCTGGTTAGGCCTCAACTGGAGTATTGTGTCCAGTTCTGGGCACCGCATTTCAAGAAAGATGTGGAGAAATTGGAGAGAGTCCAGAGAACAGCAACAAGAATGATTAAAAGTCTTAAGAACATGTTCTATGAAGGAAGGCTGAAAGAATTGGGTTTGTTTAGTTTGGAAAAGAAAAGACTGAGAGGGGACATGATAGCAGTTTTCAGGTATCTAAAAGGGTGTCATAAGGAGGAGGGAGAAAACTTGTTCATCTTAGCCTCTAAGGATAGAACAAGAAGCAATGGGCTTAAACTGCAGCAAGGGAGGTTTAGGTTGGACATTAGGAAAAAGTTCCTAACTGTCAGGGTGGTTAAACACTGGAATAAACTGCCTAGGGAGGTTGTGGAATCTCCATCTGTGGAGATATTTAAGAGTAGATTAGATAAATGTCTATCCGGGATGGTCTAGACAGTATTGGGTCCTGCCATGAGGGCAGGGGGCTGGACTCGATGACCTCTCGAGGTCCCTTCCAGTCCTAGAATCTGTGAATCTATGAAGCATGTGGGCTTATGTCTGAGTGCTATTCCTGCATGATTTTGATTCACTGCAACAGGTATTTGTACAAAAGATTAAGGCTAAGATCCTTGGGCCCAGGTGAACTATGCTCGATGCAGAGGAAAGGAGTAAAAGTGTCTTATAGGTAACTTTTTGCACTTCCATGTACCTGAGTTGCAGAATGGTTACTGTGCCCCTCACACATAGGATTATGGCTGCTTTAGTATATGTTAGTTGCTAACATGGCTGGTTCTAGAAATTGGGGGCTAACTCCCAGGAGTTGGCATACCCCTGTGCTTTTTTCTCCTCCACTCTGACTGAAAGTGCATTTTGTTCTGCTCTTATTGGCTGGCTGTAGTGTATTATGTTTGCGGGTGGAGACTTTTTACTTGGTGTTGTGGGGGTAGGGGTGTAAAAAGCATTTTTCATCTCACCATGGTGAAAAGGAGGAGAATCTAGGGAGAGTTGTCATACGTGTACAATGTTTTATCTCACTATACATATATATATTACAACATGGAATTTCTCTTTATGGGAAGAGGAGGATCAGAATGGGAGCCATATCTATCCTGGTGTTCAGATATCCCTTGCCTCAGTGACGGAACAGCACCAGTCTTCGGTGGTAGATGGTAGTCACTACTGAGGTGGTCTTTGATGATCCTGGCCTTGCCAGATGGTGCTGAGGATTTTTTGTCAGGACTGTTTTTGGGTCTTGCATATTGGCTATCAATTGAACTGACTGATTGGAACTTAAAATGGACCAAATCAATCTTGAAAGTTGATCCTCACTCTTTGGGGTTTGGAATCCTTCTTACTGATTGTTCGAGGAGCTATAACATCAGTAGAGTGTTCCTAGATTTTCTCTTCCTCACTGAAAAGGAGTGACACCCTGAGCAGCAGTCTGACATATGACTTTCATCAAGGTAAAACAGACAGTGATTATGGCTGTCTGTGAGAAGAGTGAGTCTGTCACAGGACAGGCACAGTTTGAATCTCCCATATTAGGCCTGGATAGTGGCATGGTGCACTAAGGAGAAAAACTAAATTTAAACCAGTTTTATTATTATTATAAAACAGAAATAAACAAAGGAGAAATTTAAAGGTAATTAACATGATGTAAGTACCTAATTTCTTAGAAGTATGCTCTCCTAAGGGGTAGCAGGAGAACACCATTCATTCTGTCTCTGCCACAAGTGATAAGAAGGAACTGAAGGACAGTTGGGGCCACTCTTTCCTTTATGTCCTTGGGTAGTGGTACACAAGGACATGCACAGCACAGGCATGACCCACCAGACACTACTCTTCAAAGATTTCAATTTTACATGCAGAGGACCCATGTGCACCTTGAGTGGGATACACAGGGACACATAATTTACTCCTCAAAAGATATCATGTTACCTAGTTGGTAGTGCAGTTTCTAATTTTTTAGTTGCATTGACCTCTGAATTTACTCAGAGTCAATGTTGTTGATTTGATCAACTAGTTCATTCGTTATTCTCGTATTCATGTACTTCCATGGACTCGCAGTTATTCCTTTAAAACATTAACTAAAAATTTGTTGTTCAGTAATGAGCACTGGTAATGTTATTTAAATATTATTACCTTGAACACCACAATGTTAATGACAAAAAAAATTTAGTATTTTTTTAAGATTAATGTTAATTTAACATTTAGCCTTTCTACCCCACTCAACATGATTCTCCAGCAGGCTGCTGTTAACATTGTTTCAAAATTCCTAACAGAGAAAGCCAATGTATTTTTTTATACATAACTACTTTATCCGTGTTTGTGTGTGTGTGCACATCATATGCAGTCGTGTGTAAACAGGAGAATAACTGGAAGGGGAAAGAATTTGCCATTTCCCTTTCAAAATCCTAATCTGAATAAATAGAATATTATTTTAGACAGGTATCATCAATATGATCATATCTATCTGACTCACCAGAATTCTTTTCTAAGTAGCTGTGTTTTGGATGAAATGTGATTCCTCTCAATTGCATTGGTCATTGCCAGTTTGGTTGAGAGACTGTGCTCGTATGTGGATTGTTAATTTGGCTCAATATCGTTTACCAGTAGTATATTTGAACTGCAGAGCATCTTTTTATACCATTTTTGTTTTCTATTTATACTGTATATTTCCCTTGGGGTCAGCCATTGATGTGTATTATTTAGGTTTTCATTGTTTTCAGATTATACCTTTTTAAGCATTTAGAGCTTTAAATCGTACTTTATGCAAGTAGTCTTGCATTTTGCCTGTTTTTTTTTTTTTGGAATACTCAAGGCTGAATGATTTCTAGCCATCTTAAATTAAATTTGAATAAAAAATTGACTTTTGAAAAATCACCTGTATCAAATATAGAGGTTTAAAAAAAAATCAAACCGGCAAGAAATGGGATATTTTTTGTTCATGCTTTCCTTTAGTAAACTTATCCAAAAATATATTTGAAAAAATAAACTGGGTAGCTAGATGTAATTCATCCAGACTTCAGTGACTGTGGAAACTTTTGTAACATGCTCTTGTGATGTTCAAATTAGATTATCAAATATCTTTATTTTCAAGTTTGGCAACACAATTGTTAGAGAAATTACAACAGATGTCGATCAACTGATTCAGAACAAAAAAATTAGGAATACTTTCTGTCACATCCCTAAAACTGAACACAACTCATATATCCTGAAATCCTCTGTGCTGAGATCAACATTTCATCTCACGTGTATTGAGAAGAATCTCACTGGTTTCAGTCTAAATTGTCTGCATGATATTATTTTATATTCAATATAAAATAATTGCACTAAAATCAGGATTGGAAAATAAAGCAATCAAAACTCAAAAATGACAAAATTAAGGTTGTTTATGCAACTTTCACTCTGCCTTCTTGTGTGTATGCCTTATGACAGTATTTTTTATTCTAATCATTCAGTATTTTTCTGCAGGACCTCTGCTTCATTCATTTAACAAGGCAGCCATTGAATATTTCTTTTTATCCTCATATTTTAACATACAGTTTCATACCTCATTTAGAACCTGATCTAAAGCCTATTGAAGTCAGAGGAAATAGTCTCATTCAATTCAGAGTGCTTTGGAAGGCCATTACTTCACATCACACAAAATCTATATTTCATAGAGAATATTTTCTCTATATAACCTTTTTTATGGTGCACATAAATGTACTAACCAGAAGTTTCACAAACATCACTGAATTTATTCTTCCAACATACTTGCAAAGTCAGGAATTATTAGAATCCTCATTTTACAGAAACAGAATTGAGGCACAGAAAAATTGTGTAACTTGCCTGAAGTCATTTGGGAGTTCTGTAGCAGAGGTTGGAAAATAATCCAGATCTTTTGGGTCCCACTCATGGCTTAATTGCCAGCAGCTGTTGTAGACTTTTATCCTCTTATGTAGACCAACCTCTAGAGGGAGACAAAGACCCATATTCTCACAGTGTGTGTTAGAGAGCGAGAGATGGAGAAGGATGATCCTTTCATTCCTAGGAGCAGGTTTATCCAAGTTTGGGTTAAGGTACATTGACAAGGGAAGCTTCCCACCGCCTATATCATATCTGTTCCACTCACATATAGCCCAAGCCTGCTGCCATTGATCGCAATAGGAGTTTTACCATTGCCTCCAAAAGGAGCATATTAAGGTCCTGCATAACTGTAAAGGGAAGGGCAACAGCCCTCCTGTGTACAATACTATAAAATTCCTCCTGGCCAGAGACTCCAAAATCCTTTTACCTGTAAAGGGTTAAGAAGCTCAGGTAACCTGGCTGACACCTGACCCAAAGGACCAATAAGGGGACAAGATACTTTCAAATCTTGGTGAGGGGGGAAGGCTTTTGTTTGTGCTCTTTGTTTTGGTGGTTGTGCGCTCTTGGAACTGAGAGCAACCAGACATCAATCCAGGCTCTCCAAATCTTTCTGAACAAGTCTGTCATATTTCAAATTTGTAAGTAAACAGCCAGGCAAGGCATGTTAGTTTTATCTTTGTTTTCTCAACTTGTAAATGTACCTTTTTGCTAAAGTGTTTATCTCTGTTTGCTGTAACTTTGAACCTAAGGCTAGAGGGGTACCTCTGGGCTCTTTAAGTTTGATTACTCTGTAAAGTTATTTTCCATCCTGATTTTACAGAGATGATTTTTACCTTTTTCTTTAATGAAAAGCCTTCTTTTTAAGAACCTAATTGATTTTCCTTGTTTTTAGATCCAAGGGGGTTGGATCTTGATTCACCAGGAGTTGGTGGGAGAAAGGAGGGGGATGGTTAATTTCTCTTTGTTTTAAGATCCAAGGGGTTTGGATCTGTATTCACCAGGGAATTGGTGAAGAGTCTCTCAAGGCTACCCAGGGAAGGGAATTAGCACATTGGGAGTGGTGGCAGTGGACCAGATCTAAGCTGGTAGTTAAGCTTAGAAGTTTTCATGCAGGCCCCCACATCTGTACCCTAAAGTTCAGAGTGGGGAAGCACCCTTGTCAGGTCCAATTATAGTATTCAGTCTTTTTCTCGGTCAATCTGACTTCTTTCACTAGCAGTAAATTCACTTAAGAATCTACAGGCTCAAATAAATGGTTCAGATTTTATTAAGGTACAATATGTACAATACAAAGCAGATTTACTAACTAATATTTAAGAAACCTTTCCCCTCCAAAAGAAAAACAAAATAGGGAACTTAAAATTGAGCACAGAGTTAAAAAAAAAAACCTTTACGTGACTCCTTTATTTAGTTTACTGCCAACTTCTACAATTGCTATATATTTTTTCAGTTTTCTTAGCTTTCTGACAGTACAAGACTCCCCCAAGAATAAAAAGATGAGAAAATGAAGCATACTTAGTTCTAAAAGACAGTTATTATAGAGAGATTCAAAGAGAGAGCCAGATAGTGATTGTAGATACATCTAACGTAAGTTACAAGTTTTAAGAATACAATATTACATTACAGAAAATTAGCTTGTCCTCTGTGTCTAAGCCTAAATTGAATTGCACATTGGGCTGAAATCTTCCTTGCTTAGTTGCAGCCCAAATTTGTGGCACAATTAACATACCAAAATTTGGAACACTGGTTATGCCTAGCTGTCCTTTTATTTAGATAAATCCTTAGGCTAAATTACTTAATTTAGTGGCTTACTGAAACTAAAATGATTAGTTAACAATCTCCATAAAACAAAAATGTTCAGCATAGCATTTAGGGCATAATCCTGCAAACAGTCACTATCACATATCACATATCGTGCTTAACTTTGTGTGTGGCTCAACTGAAGAATAGGAGTTCTGAAGGTATGAAGCTGACTCCAGAAGGCAGTCCTAGAGACACATAACCCAGTTTCCATTCACCTAGTGTTTTGGCTAATTGGAGGTCAATTTTATTGAGAGTTCATCTGAAAGCTGAACTCTCAACAGAGTTTTCTATGATTATATTTAATAATGACAGGAACTTTGCTTTATGTTTTGTGCTGAATAATTCAGTATGGGTATACATTTACTTAAATGCATTAGTGTAACCTATCCAGGTGCAATTTTGAAAAATCAATCCATGTCTTCTTTAATATCCTTATCTAGCAAAAATTAAATCCATCCCTCCACCACAAGATATTTAATAGACATTTCCATCTAATTGAACCCAAATGTGCCTGTAATTACAAAAACAATGTCAAGGGGCTTCCATTTTGACAAAGGACATTTGAAAATTTAATGAGATTTAAAACTCATAACAGGTTTATCCAAGTTAAGTATGAATTAAGTACGAATATGTTTCTAGCATAGGAATTTAAAAGAATTAAAACGTTGATATCTTCACATAATGTCATATTGTGTTCACATAACCTTCCTCCAATATTCAACCTCGGAAATTCAATTCTAGGCATCATAGTTGAAATCAGTGCCTCTATAAAAAAGAACAAACAGAAAATAGGCTGCAGATAATATACCTCTTTGTTTCTCCTATATTCCCAAAGTATTAGTCATTCACAATGTAGCCTTAAGTTTTCTGCATAGAGCTTTAAAAAAAACTCAGTATATGGCAATTAAGCTTTTAATGCAAAATAAATAAGCAATCCTATCCTTGATTCTCAGAGTCTAATATGGGAGAATAGAGCTGGTCAAATAGTTTAAATGATTTGTAATTGTTTTTGAATAAAAGTGCTGAGTTCAGTTTGCTATAGTTCATGGTGTCATGTTTGTTAGTCTTGTATATTTGAATAAACACAAGCTTTTGACAAAATATTTTCTGGTCCCACAAACTTCACCAATTTTATCACAAATAATTATCTAAATATTTTAACCAAAGTACAATTTTTGTTATCTGCTATTTAATATTCCCTCAAAGTAATCCAAACATGGAGCAAACCCAGAGAGTACAAAACCTGATTTAGGAATGCATTCTTATAGCACTTCAAGTTAATAGTTAATAGAGTATGGATGGATTTAAGCACTTGCTTCAATTCTGTCTGAATTGGGGGCCAAAGTGAACGATCAAAGCAAATACAAGAAAATTATTTAACATTGTGAAGGATTGTTTAATAGCAAGAGTGCTCCATAGATACTCTATGAAAAGAATTATCATGCTTATCAAGAATGATTGATCTTGATGGAGTTAGTCTGCATTTATTTACCCAGGTATAACTGAAATCAGAATCTGTTATATCAGATATAAGACCTTGTAATAGACACTAACCAGCAAGAAAATTGATTGTTTCAAATGTTTTATGAAGCTTCACAATCCAGCCCGTGGGACTTTTTACTTGGATGATCTGTAATAGCATTATGCATTTCTGCTCCAGAAATTGGGATTTCCAAAGGCATTGGCTTATCAAAGGAGTTTGTTGTTGATGTTATTAATTGCATTCTTCACCTAAGCCTGCTATAGGCCCCTTGCTGGTTAGCCCTCAGATGTGTGAGTTGCATAGCATATCTTCTTATGTCTCTTAATCTCTTCAGTTTTAATAAGCGGTTTGTGTTTTTTATTCTTAATGGACCTACTTACTTAATGGTTTTGATTGGCCTTTTATCTAAACTGAAAGAATTTTGTCCAACTTTTTCTCATGTTTGCTTATTTAGCCTGAGGGGGGGGGGGAAATTGTCTAATCAACAGAACATTAAAGTTTGCCCCAGGCATTTTTCTGTTCTCTCAAGTTACTTGCAC
Organism: Trachemys scripta elegans; assembly: GCF_013100865.1. Taxonomy (NCBI): domain Eukaryota; kingdom Metazoa; phylum Chordata; order Testudines; family Emydidae; genus Trachemys; species Trachemys scripta. The sequence goes on along the minus strand of NC_048298.1, from coordinate 258,957,347 downwards.
CTCCTTGTTTATTTCTTTAATTTATCTATTTATGTTTGCCTTCCAGGATCTTAATTACCTCTACTAATTCAAGATATTTTTACACACACACACACACACACACACACATTTTAAATCCCTCATTGTTATTAGTTGGCCTGTATTAGTTGGCCTGGGTGATTATTACAAACCGTATCACCTAGCTTCCTCGGAGTCTAATGCAATACAGTGCACTTTAATTTGCCTCCCAAAATCAAACATTATACCCCGAGAAAGTTCATACTTAAGGTTAACCATAAAAGAAATCCTGACATGCCAAGATAAAATATACAGTTAATATACCCAAACATCCTTAATTCTTAACCTGTTAGTGACACTATAAAGAAAAAGGAAAAAAGACAATCTAATGTGTCTTTCAAAATCAATGTAATCTATATTAGGACAAGAAACACTGTTATACATAAAGCCAGACATAGACTATGCCAGTGCATGAGGTATGTTGTACTGGTGCCTCTTTTTCCAGAATCTAATCTTTTATGTAAAAAAACAAAACAAAAACCAACCAACCAAAACAAAACAAAAAACTACTAACTTACTTTGGTATAACTACATGACTCAGGGATGTGCAACTTAGTTAACTGACCTTACCCCTCCCACCGCATATAGACAGTACTGTGTTGGCAGGAGAGCTTCTCCTGGCAAATTAACTACCACATTCACAAAGGTGGAGTTACTAAGCTGAGAGAGAGCTCTCTCACGTTAGCTTAGAGTGTCTTCACCAGTAGCGCTACAGCGGCACAGCTGCATTGGTGCTGCTGCTCCAATGCAAAGTTGTAGTGTTGACTGTCCTCTGTCTCTTATAGTCGCAGAGACAATCTCAAAACTGTGAGCCAAGCAGAACTGATTCAGTGACATTTGATTGTGTTTGCAGAACCTACAAACATGATTTTGAGAGGTGTGACCTGCCCCATTCATCTCAGTGGGGGCTAACTCAGAGGTCTAATGACAATTTAAATGTCAACTTTGGTAACTTTTTCCCAGCTCATCACAGTGTCTAAGGGAGAAGAGGCAGGATCATTCTAGGAAGATCTAAACAGTCTTCTGTTGGTGACAGCTCATTGTGGAGAGCTTTCCCAATCAAGAAGGGGAACCAGCAGAGCCCACAGGCGCATCTGAGCCCCTGGAAGGAGGAGTGACTCATAGACTTTAAGGTCAGAAGGGACCATTATGATCATCTAGTGTGACCTCCCGCATGATGCAGGCCACAAAGCCGTCTCAACCCCTTTCCCTTTATTCTATTGTTGAAGTCCCCAATCCTATGGTTTAGAGACTTCAAGTAGCAGAGAATCCTCCAGCTAGCGACCCCTGCCCCATGCTGCGGAGGAAGGCGAAAAACCTCCAGGGCCTCTGCCAATCTATCCTGGAGGAAAATTCCTTCCCGACCCCAAATATGGCGATCAGTAGAACCCCGAGCTTGTAGGCAAGATTGTCCAGCCAGGCCCCCATTGGCCATTGATACTATTTACCAGTGATGGCACGCTGTTCATTTGACTAAAATCATGTTATCCCATTAAACCATTCCCTCCATAAACTTATCTAGCTTAATCTTAAAACCAGACAGGTCCCTCGCCCCCACCGTTTCCCTCGGAAGGCTGTTCCAATATTTCACCCCTCTGACGGTCAGAAACCTTCATCTAATTTCAAGCCTAAACTTCCCCACGGCCAGTTTATATCCATTCGTTCTCGTGTCCACATTAGTACTGAGCTGAAATAATTCCTCTCCCTCCCTGGTATTTATTCCTCTGATATATTTAAAGAGAGCAATCATATCCCCCCTCAGCCTTCGTTTGGTTAGGCTAAACAACCCGAGCTCCTCGAGTTTCCTTTCATATGACAGGTTTTCCATTCCTCTGATCATCCTAGTGGCCCTTCTCTGTACCCGTTCCAGTTTGAGTTCATCTTTTTTAAACATCGGAGACCAGAACTGCACACAGTACTCCAAATGAGGTCTCACCAGTGACTAGTACAATGGAAGCAGCACCTCCTTGTCCCTACTAGATATACCTCGCCTAATGCATCCCAAGACCGCATTGGCTTTTTTCACCGCCACGTCACATTGTCGACTCATAGTCATCCTGCGGTCTACCAGGACTCCGAGGTCTTTCTCCTCCTCTGTTACTTCTAACTGATGCGTCCCCAGCTTGTAACTAAAATTGTTATTAGTCATCCCTAAATGCATCACCTTACACTTTTCACTATTACATTTCATCCTATTTCTGTTACTCCAATTTAAAAGGTCATTCAAGTCTCCCTGCAGAATATCCCGATCCTCCTCCGAATTGGCAATACCTCCCAACTTTGTGTCATCCGCAAACTTTATCAGCCCACTCCTACAATTGGTTCCGAGGTCAGTAATAAATAGATTAAATAAAATCGGTCCCAAAACCGAACAATGAGGAACTCCACTTGTGACCTCCCTCCAACCTGACAGTTCACCTTTCAATACGACCCGCTGCAGTCCCCCCATTAACCAGTTCCTTATCCACCTCTGGATTTTCATATCGATCCCCATCTTTTCCAATTTAACCAATAATTGCTCGTGCGGTACAGTATCAAACGCTTTACTGAAATTGAGGTATATTAGGTCCACCGCATTTCCCTTATCTAATAAGTCTGTTACTTTCTCAAAGAAGGAGATCAGATTGGTTGGCACGATCTGCCTTTGGTAAAACCATGTTGTAATTTGTCGCAATTACCATTGACCTCAAGGTCCTTAACTACTTTCTCCTTCAGAATTTTGTCCAGGACCTTGCACACTACAGATGTTAAACTGACAGGCCTGAAGTTACCCGGGTTACTTTTTTTCCCTTTCTTGAAAATAGGAACCACATTAGCTATTCTCCAGTCCAATGGTACCACCCCCGAGTTTAAAGATTCATTAAAAATTATCGCTAAGGGGCCTGCTATTTCTCGCGCCAGTTCCTTCAATATTCTTGGATGAAGATCATCCGGTCCGCCCGACTTAGTCCTGTTAAGGTGTTCAAGTTTGGTTTCTACCTCAGATATGGTAATCCCCCCTCCTGTATCCCCTTCTGTCATGCTGCCAATATTCCTAATCCCTTCATTATCCTCACTGAACACCGATGCAAAATATTCGTTTAGATATTTTGCCATGCCTAAATTATCCTTAATCTCCACTCCAGTTATAGTCTTCAGCGGTCCCACTTCTTCTTTCTTTGCTTTCTTCCTATTTATATGGCTATAAAACCTCTTACTATTGGTTTTAATTCCCCTTGCAAGGTCCAACTCTACACGACTTTTGGCCTTTCTCACTCCATCTCTACATGCTTTGACCTCAATAAGGTAAGTTTCCTTACTGATCCCTCCCCTCTTCCACTCTTTGTACGCTTTCTGTTTTTTCCTAATCGCCCCTTTGAGACGGTCGCTCATCCAGCTTGGTCTAAATCTCTTGCTTACTAACTGTTTTCCCTTTTTTGGGATACAGGCCTCCGACAGCTCCTGCAGCTTTAACTTAAAATAATCCCAGGCATCTTCTGCCTTCAGATCCATTAAGATGTTTGCCCAATCCACTTCCCTTACCAGTCCTCTTAATTTATTAAAATTAGCCTTTTTAAAATTGTAAACCCTAGTCTTTGATTTAATTCTGTTAATCCTTCCATTTAGTTTAAACCGAATTAGCTCATGATCACTCAAGCCAAGGTTGTCCCCCACAACCATTTCCTCAACGAGGTCCTCACTACTCACCAAAACCAAATCCAAAATGGCCTCCCCCCTCATCGGTTCAGCTACTACTTGATGAAGGAATTGATCAGCAAGCACATCTAGGAACATCTGAGCTCTATTATTGCTACTAGCATTTGTTCCCAAATCAATATCTGGGAAGTTAAAGTCCCCCATAATTACACAGTTCCTATTAGTATTTACTTCCCTAAACATATTAAATAGTTCTTTATCCATATCCTGGGTAGATCCCGGCGGTCTATAGCACACCCCAAGCACTATCCCTGGGGAGGCTCTAGTAGTTCTTTTACCCAGTGTGAGTATTGCCCAGACGGACTCCGTCTTATCCATTCCATCAGTTATTATTTCTTTACAGCTTACCTCATTATTGACATACAATGCCACCCCCCCACACCTTTACCTTTGTTCCTGTCGTTCCTAAACAGCACATACCCTTCCATACCTGTACTCCAATCATGACTACCGTTCCACCACGTTTCAGTTATTCCTATGATATCTGGTTTCATTTCTCAGACCAGGAGCTCCAATTCCTCCATTTTGTTACCTAGGCTTCTTGCATTGGTGTATAAACATCCTAATGTATGCCGTTTAGCCTGTCTCCCATTAGTTATGCAATTTGTTATGGACCCCTTACTGTTCATCCCCCCTCTCCTTCTTATGTCCAATCCCATCCCCCCAGCTATATCTCTTCTTATCTCATCACTCACCTTTTCAATGTTGGAATCTGGCGTGGAGATTAACTGTACATCTCCCAACCGTCTCCCCCAACTTCCTAGTTTAAAGCTCTTTTGATGAGATGAGCCAGCCTCCCTCCCAGAAGTCTATTTCCTTCCCTACTCAGGTGAAGTCCATCCCGTGAGAACAGCTGTCTGTCCCCGAAAGCCTCCCAGTGGCCATACATTCCAAAGCCCTCCTTATAGCACCACTCCCTTAGCCAACTATTTATCCTCATGATCCTGTCAGCCCTTTGCTGCCCTTCTCTAGGAACAGGCAGAATCCCACTAAAGATGATCTGAGCCTCGATTTCCTTGAACGTCTTCCCCAGCCTGGCATAATCTCCCTTGATTTTCTCTAACGAGAACCTAGCCGTGTCATTCGTTCCTACATGAAGGATTATCAAGGGGTTCTTACCTGCTCCTTTTAGTATCCTTTTCAACCGCAGGTCCACATCCCGTATCTTTGCGCCTGGTAGACAGCACTCCCTTCTGTTCTCTGGGTCCACCCTGGTCACAGGCCTGTCTAACCTCCTCAATAAGGAGTCCCCAATCACGTAAACCTGCCGTCACCTGGCGACAGTGCGATCTACTAATCTATCCTCTGTTCCCTCTAGTCGAAACCCGTGTCCATTCCTATTTTCCCTCATACTCCTCCTTGTCCCATTCTGTATCCTCCCGGTGCCCAGATTTGGTGCTGTCTCCATCAACTCTTCCCCTCTCTCTATTGGACTAGCTGCTCTTCTCTTCTTCCTCACTCTCTCACCTTCAGTTACCACGTGCTGCCCCCCCTCCTCGTTATCCAAACACCCAAACCTGTTCCTGAGTTCTATTTCCCCTTCACTAGCCCTTCTTTTCCTTGGCCTGCTTCTCACGGTCACATGCTTCCACTGCCCTTGTTCTCCCCTTAACATTCCCCCCTCACAGTCCTCAGCCTCTGCTTCCACCTGCACCCCTGAGCATTCCCCTTCAGCCCCTTCTTGCCTTTCCTCCATCAGCTGCTCGAACCCCCTTCTAAACTCCACCAGGGTATCTACCTGCATCTCCAACCCCTTAATCTTTTCTTCCAGTAACTGTATTAGGCGGCACTTCATGCAAACATACCTCTGTTCAGGCTCACCCGCTAGAACCATATACATACCGCAGCTTCCACATGCAATCACCTGCATTCTGTCCACTGCAGCCTGGCTCATGGCTGCTGCAGTCTCTGCCCACAGCACCTGGGGACACAGAGCACACGAGGCACCGCACCCTCCTGCCTCCCCTTCCATCTCCCCCTGCAAACTCCCACTCAAACTCCCCTGTTATCAGCCTCCTGTGCCGCTGCTCACAGCTGTGCTGCTGCCTGGCTGGGCGGCTGCTTTTATAGGCCTCCTACTCAGCCAAGCTCCACCCCCTAATCAGGGCTCGGCGTCCCTTCCAGCACCCTGCCCCTACAGGCCTCTACACACACAAGCACTACAAAGACAGACACAAGTACAGATACCTTCTCCTCCAATGAGACTCCCACTCAAACTCCCCTGTTAGCAGCCCTGTTTGCAGCCTCCTGTGCCGCAGTGAAGCTCAGAAAGCCCATTTCATATGGGATCTTCATAAGGGGAACATAGAAGAGACCCTCGGTGTACTTGGACACTAATGAGTGGGAGCTGATCCAAGCCCAAAGAGCCCAGAGAACATGCATGATCATATTTTGAACATCTCCCTTGTGAAAGATGCCCTGGGGGTGGAGGGGCAGTGCTTATTTTGTATTTAGAACCTGGAAGAATACTACCATCTTTTTCAGTTCCCCAGTTTGACCATGGCACTAACCATAATTGTATGTTTATTTCATGGATCAATACAGGGAAGGGTTAATGCTATTTGAGAGAAAAAATAACCATAAAAATGAAACAAGTTAAAGTTCATGCACAATTAATGCACACTTACTGAGCCCGATCGCTTGGGCATATGCTGTTTGTTTTGGGGTTAATTACAACAACCCTGTAATGCAGCGGTTCTCAAACTTCATTGCACCTGACACCCTTCTGACAACAAACATTATCACACAACACCAGGAGGGGGGGACCAAAGACTGAATCTGACCGAGCCCAGCTGCCTCAGGCGAGGGGAGGACAAAGCATAAGGACTTCAGCCCCAGGCTGGGGGCCTGTAACCTGAGCTCTGCTGCCCTGGGGTGAAACCAAAGCCAGAGCTCTGCCGCCCCGGGCTGTGGGGCTCGGGCTTTGGCTTTGGCCAGGGGCCCCAGCAAGTCTAACGCCAGCCCTGTCAACCCCATTAAAATAGGGTCACAACCCACTTCCAACCCACAGTTTGAGAACGGCTGCTGTAATTAATTTGACCCTAAATTACTAATATGTACTTTTAACTTTAACTTAATGTAGTTTTTATCTGGGATAATTAATTATAGTTTATCATTTTTAAGTCTAGTGGCATACTTCAGCACTATTAGTCAGCTGAGGAGGTTTATGAATCCACTATTGCCATCAAGCTAGTGGAGCTGGCCTTTCAGCTCAAGTTATAGACGCTCAGGATTATAAATCCCAGGTTCAACCCCGACAAATGACCTAACTGCAGAAATGGTAAGTATCTGTGGTCTGCTACTCCCAGTGAAAAAGAAATGATAGCTGTGTGGCTCTTACAACATGAGAAAGGTATTGGTACCATGATGTATGATTATTTATATAGACTCAATAGTGTGGTGGGCACATTATGAACAAGTATGACTAGAAGGTCTCTGACTATTACAGTTTATAATCTACATACTACTACTAAGATTATTACTGTTATTAAAGCACTAATTATGGAATTTAGTGTAAGTGCTCTAGAGTGGGCACTCCTGATTTTGGGTAATGTATGCAGCAGTCCTAGATTAGGTCCTTCAGTGGCAGTTGTTTCTATATCATCTAATTTATACCAGATTTAATATAATTCACAATTAGAGCCTCTAATTAACTGAACACCCTTCCCAAAGTTTTCTGGATCTTCTGTTTAGCCACCACAGCATGGCAAAAACCTCACCTGTGATTTTGTAAGACCCTGCAGAGGTGGTGTGGTCCACTGTGACCACAATTTATCACACTCCTGGTCATCTCATCTTTACCTTGTGGTCCCACTGTCTTTGTCCTAGTCACCCATTGCCTCATTTTAAAGTTATATTGTAAGATTTTTTTTTTTGTTCCACCTGACCTTTAAGCTCTGCCACAATACAAATACATAAATAATACTTACATACTTCTGCTGGCATAATTCAACTAGTCTGTCTGAAGCTGGATTCATGTGTGTTTGATGAATGAGAGGGTAGGGGAATAATAAGCTTTTTTGTGTGAAGAACATATGCTATGCCCAACACCACTTTTGCAATTCAAGAAACCTCACACACAGAGAATGAGAATGGAGGGGGCTAATATGGGTGGTATAGGTAACTCTTCAAAAGGTTAAACTTTGAGCATATAGTGATATTACTTGATCACAACGTAAGAATAGAGTCAGAGTGAGTCACAGTTGTTGGTGACAAACACAAATTTGATGAAATATGTAAGTATCAATAAAGTTAAGTAAAAGAACACATTCTTCCTTTGTTTAGCTTTCAATCCCAGGCACATAAGCACACATTAAAAATGTCCTCTATTTTTCACCAAGTGCAGTTGTGTCTCAAGATGACAGATTTGTAACTCCCTTTTTGTTGGCTGACTTCCCTATCACTGAATTTTCTTTTGTGTCAGCCTCATTGCTAAAACACAAACTGGATCTTTCTCCTTTTGCCTTTTTGTACTTCATTAATTGCTTTGTTCCAAAGTCTGATCCTCAATACATCAAAGGTCCACTTTCGTCATAGTTAAACACATGGCACATTCCAGATAAGAGTGAATAACACACTCTGAAATATCACAAACTCTTCCAACACCATGGACACCAAATGTTCCAAATTAATTAAACTATTATTGTTGTTGAATTTGTTGACAGATACTACGCATTTAGGCTGGCAAAAGGTAGTGTTTCACCTGAACTACTTAATCAAGGTGATAAGATGCACAGCAGAAATGCAAAAATAATGGCATTGGAAATATGAAGCAACTCAGCTGAAATGAAAATCTGGTGGTAGAAATAAGATGGAGAAGAAAGGAAGCCTGATGACAGAGACAAATTGAGGTTGTTTAGCACAGAGAGAGAAGGAATGTGGTAGATGAGTGAAGGAGAAGCTTAGAAGAGATGGAAGCCTCTACTACAGAGGTTATTTTGAAAAAATGTCAGACTTAACAAAGGTGAGTTTCTGCAAGGTTATATAAAGTCAAATGATAATCCAATACCTTGCACCTAGTGTAATTGTTTACATCTGTGAAAAAGGGTGTGTAATATATCATTCTCATCTAGAAGTGTTTTGCATCTATATCACATATGTATACATGTAAATGATTAAACGAGGTGTAAAACTGTAGGAAATCTGGGTCAGTGGCTTGATTTAATTATAATATCAGGTTTATCTATCTATCTATTTTTTTATTTGCTCACTCCCTGTTCTGCACAAGAGAAAGCCTGAACCTGTAAAGAATACAATCTTCCTCTAGATACTACATACTTTAAAACAGCAGTGAAAAAAGAAGTATTTTAAAATAGTTTAAATTTAAAGTGATTATTATTCTTTTTATCTTATCCACAGCACTGAAGAGATGAATTTCCTTCTGCTACCATTTGGAGTCAATAGAACTGCTCTGGATTTATACCAGTATAATATAACTGAGATCAAAATATGACCCCTGATTTATCATGTCCATTTTCAAATTCCTTTGATACTTGATTAGTTCCTCTGGTCCAAGAATCTACACCAATTAGAAGAAGGAAAATAACATCACCTGTAGCCTCAGAGTATTTAATATTTTCCTGTTCCAGGATGAAACCTACCATGTAGACATCAACATTTTATCAGTCTAGGTATGTGTATGACTCCTATCACTGTAATTTCTCACTGCTTAAATTTAAAGTTGCTAAATAATTAATTATGACATATTGTCATGTTCCCAGTTGCAATCAAGACCAGTACAGGTTTTTGTCATCATGTAACCCTAAGTACCTCAAAATGCTCGGCTGCTGTGATTCTCTTGCCTGGATGCTTCCAGCCATCATATAAGCATGCACTTAATGTCTATGTGTTATGCCTTGGTTCAGCACTCTGACCCCAGCAGCCTGACTACAACACAATAGCCCCACTGAGGGTCATTTTTCCAAGTGTAAGCAAACACTTATCAATCCCAGATTTTCCCCAAACTGTGTGCTCTGTTTCCTTATGTCTGTCTAGTGATGGATGCCAAGATGACTTCCCCTCTCTCCTTATATCTTCCCACAATTACTGTTTGTCCCCAGACTCTGGACCACCTCATGCTGCTTATCCTTTCCTGTGGACTTCCCATCCCCCTGCTGACACTAGATGGGGAGGGCTCTGAGTTACTACAGAGAATTTTTTCTCGGGTATCTTCCTGGTGGGTCTTGCCTACATGCTCTGGGTCTAACCGATCATCATATTTGGGGTAGGGAAGGAATTTTGGGCCAGATTGGCAGAGACCCTGGGGGAGGGTGTTTTCACCTTCCTCTGCAACATGGGGCATTGGTCACTTGCAATTCTCCATACCTTGAAGTCTTTAAACCGTAATTTGAAGACTTCAGAAACTCAGCCAGAGGTTGGGGGCCTATTACAGGAGTGGTGGGTGAGGTTCTATGGCCTGCAATGTACACAATAAGTTGATTTTGAGTTTCAGATCCCCTTTTTTATAGCCTAGATAATGTGTCTCTCTCCTGTCATCTCCCCTGCTTGATGGCTTTTTTACCTTATATGTAAATGGATCTTCCTTGTCTCTGCCTGATGCCCAAATTGAACAAACAAATACACTTTCCTTTGTCAAGGGCAGACTGGGCTTATGGATTGCTTTTCAAACACATTTTAAGAACATTATTCTAGCATATATTAATAACTCTTTGTACACACCCAGTGCACACATAATGCAAGATTATTAATGATCAGTGAATTATGTGTTTTTCAATGATATCTTGCATGTCACCTTTTAGATACAGATTATGACAACCATGTGTTAGGTATAGTGAGTATGCCAGGCCTGGCAAGAATTGCTGACACAGATTAGTGAACCACATATGGTTTTCTGTGCCACACATTATAATTACGAAGCCTGATTTTCAAATGTGTTGAGCACATGATGCTGTCATTACCCTCAATAAGAGCTATACATGCATCATGATTTGAAAAACATGCTCCCTGCTGAAGTGTAGACATATCCATAGTCATTATCTACGATGAACGAAGTAGTTGAGCCACATTATGTTCCTGACTATCACTTTACCTACATAGCATCTCAACAATGCGAAATAACTAGGTAATATTTCTATCTTAACTACTGCATTGTATACTATGCAAATATTTTCTCTTTTAGAGCAGTGGTTCCATGATATGCTTATATTTATTCCAGATTGATAAATGTGTGTGTGTGTTTTTTTCCTATACTATGCTGTCCATCCCTGTAAACTAACTTTGTCCATAATTGAAGAAAGTACCTACATTTGGATGTAACTTTAAATTGAAGTCAATGGGCTACTTTCATGCTTAAAGTTAGGGACGTGCATAAGTACCTTCCTGCATATTGGGGCTTAGAACATATTACTTAAAATATTCCATTTTTAAAAACAGTTTCCAAGTCCCAGTTATCTTGGTAATTTGTACCTGGCTCATCATTTTTAAGGCTGGCTTTGAACAGCATGCCACTGCACTACAAATTGAACCTCCCTAGACAATGTTATTCTCTGAAACTTTGCAGATACATAATACTATATTTTATATTGCAAAAACTATGAACTGGGATTAAAGTGATATATAAAATCATCTCTGTGTTATTAGAAACACTACCCTGAAGCAAGTAGATAGGTCTAAAGTGCTAATGTAGAAAGGGAACTTGGCAGTTTTACTTAAAATTCTAGCAAGTGTCAATCTAATAAAATAGTACTTTTTATTTCTGGTGGTAATGTGCAATTTCCTGTAACCACCAAACCACTAAATTCATCATGCACTTTGAGCTGTAATACCTTTGGTGATGTCCATTAAGAATTGGGACAGATTCTTTCTTTTACTTAAGCCTGTAAAGTACATAGTTCATCCTTTTAACTTTGATTCTGGCAGATGAAATATACTTTTGCACAATACAGCTATTACTACCTCCGTCTGTCAATGTGACATTTATCTATTAAAGTTATTCATTATTACATGTTCAAGACACCACCACTATATTTAGGATTGATGCACGAGCTTTTTTTTTTTTTTTTTTTTTTTTTAAAAAACCCTACACCATCTGATTTTCTGAGTTTAATAAACAATACTGATAATTTCTTACTGGATATGGAAGTTGCCAATCCACATATACTTTCATGCACAGAACTGTGAGTGGAACTAGCCTGTCGGTAGTGTCATTAATTAAGGTTCCTATTTGTCCCAAAATTATATAATTCCAGACATCTTAGACAAAATGTAGGAACTTTGTTCTCAAATTTAAGTACGTGTTTTTGAAGTGCTCTGTACAGCAATGCTCAAGAGAAGCAGTAAGAGTTTGCTAGATGAATGCAGCAATACTCTGATAGAGGTGACAGACCATGCTGCTATCAGTAGGGGTGAGCAATTAACAGGGTGAAATTCTGGCCCCACTGAATTCAATAGAACTATTGCCACTGACTTTAGTGAAGCCAAGTTTCATCTAAAGCGTATAATATTCCCAGTACAGGCCCTAGTTTAGGAAAGAATTCCTATTTGGGAAGGACAGTTAAGCATGCACTTAAATACTTTCCTGAATCTGGGCCATAGCAAACACACCAAACTGCCATCTCCATGTGTATTAACTTAGGAAATACAGACACCTATCAGGATGCGGGGGGCGAGGGGGAGCGAGAGTTAGGCTGGGTCCCAAAAAGGACAAAGACCAAGAGGCTATGACCATATATTTTAATCAACTTGAGAGCTAGTAGGCAATGTCTCCAACATCATACAATTTTCTTGCAGAAATCTGGATCACATCTCTATTATCTCTCCTGTTTTGCTCAATACCCAGGTAGAACATATGCACAGTATTTTCTGCGCACATCATCTTTGTACACTACTAGGTAGGGTCTACTTGCAAACTCTCACTTACTCTAGGGAAGGAAGAAACAAGCTTCTATCATAGATGCCCTATTCTGAGCAATACTCAACAGAAGAAACAGGATAACCAATGCCAGATCCCCTTCTACTAGACCTCTAAGCCCCAAACTAAATTCCTCCTCCATCTCTGGGGTGAACTGGAGCCTTCCTTCCATCTTGTTAATCCTGTCTTAAAAATGTAAACTGTTCCTTTTCCCTGTCTATTGAAAAAACTAGGCAAGATAGATTCATTACAAGCTCCTACCTTACATAGCCTTCCACCCAATAAGTGAACCCAACCATATGTCTATCTTGTGAGATCCAGTGGGCTTTCAGTATAAGACTATAAATCTAAGTACAACCTCCTCTGACTGACTATAGACATAGTAAAGTACAGTAACTCCTCATTTAATGTTGTCCCACTTAACATTGTTTCAATGTTATGTCCCTGCTCAATTAGGGAACATGCTCGTTTAAAGTTGTGCAATGGTCCCTTATAACATTGTTTGGCTACCTGCTTGATTACAAGGGAGCATTGCACAAGTTCTGCTTCTCTGCCTCCTCCCTCTTCTTCCCAGTGCTTCCCCCACCACCAAACAGCTGTTTGGCAGCACTTAGGACTTTCTGGGAGGGAGGGGCAGCAGCAGAGACACGGCGCTTCCCCACTCCTGCCCCTCCCTCCCAAAAAATCCTAAACACTGCCAAACAGCTGTTTAGCGATGCTTAGGATTTTCTGGAGGGGGGGAGGAGTGGAGACACGGGGCTTCCCTGCTCCTCCCCCTCCCTCCTAGAACTTCACGCTTAGGACTTTCTGGGAGGGAGGGGCAGGACCAGGGAAGTGCTGCGTCTCCGCTCCTCCTCCTTCCTCCCAGAAAGTCCTAAGCGCCGCTAAGGTCTTTGGGGTGGGGCGAGGGATGTGGCGTGCTCTGGAGAGGAGGTGGAGTGGGGGTGGGAAGAGGTGGGACTGGAGTGGAGCGGGGACAGGAAGAGGCAGGCCTGGAGCATTCCTGGCAAAATCCGAGCCTGTTCTCCAGGGAAGCTGCCACTGTTGCACCAAAGGTGCTTCCTAGCGTCCTTGCCTGCAGCGGGCTGTGCCTGTTTGCGGTAAGTCAGGGGCCACAGTACAGTACTGTACAGTATAGTACAGTACTGTACAGTATACAGTATAATGCCTTTTGTCTACCCCCCAAAAATTTCCTTGGAACCTAGCCCCCCGCATTTACATGATAACTTATGGGACAATTGGATTCATTTAACATTGTTTCATTTAAAGTTGCATTTTTCAGGAACATAAGTACAACATTAAGTGAGGAGTTACTGTATCTGGGACAGTGAGACAGACTGACTCATGGCTTCTTCAATTCCCTCCTAACCTGACATTGATAGTTTTCTTATCTTTTGTGCCTAAGGTATGAAAATAGTATCTTTAACTCATAATGACTTTGCCATTCTGCAGCTTCTTGGGTATTCCCTGTGCTTACCTAAATTGTAACTGTCATTTCTATTATCAGTAGTAGAATATTAGCACCTAGGAACTCTCATGAAGGTCAGGGTCCATTGTGCTAGGCATTGTATAGGCAAGTATAAAAAGACAGTTCTTGCCCAAAGGGTTTAGTTTAGGTGTTAGATAGGCTTCAACAGCTAAATTGGGTGGGGATAGTGGAATACATATTAAAATGATAAGAGTTTAGTAAAAACAGCTAGCCTTGGCTCAGCCCTTACCCAACTAGGGCCAAACAGTAATGGTTTGTAGGCAGCAGAGAAGCCATAGGTTTGAGGGATGAATTTAAATAACGGTAAGGCAGGACATTTATGAATTGTGATGGAGTGTTTTTCTCTCAAATAGGATCATTCTGGGATAAAGCATGGAAGTTATTGAGAGAAAGTGGATAAGACACAGCCTCATTTTGGGATGAACTTCACTGCTCCCACGTTCAACAATTGGCCTAGCTCAGCAGTTCTCAAGCTTTGGGTCAGGACCTCAAAGTGGGTCACAACCCTGTTTTAATGGGTTTACACTAGTTGGGGCCTGGTGCCAAAGCTAAAGCCCAAGCCCGAGGGCTTTAACCCTGGGCGGTGGGGCTTAGGTTACAGGCCCCATGCCTATGTGAAGCCCTTGGTCTTTGGCTTTGGCTCCTGTCCTGGAGAGGTGGGGCTCTAGCTTCTCCCCCTGCGGTAGCAGAGCTTGGGCAGGCTCAGGCTTTGATCCCTCCTCCTGGGGTCCTTTAGTAATTTTTGTTGTCAGATGGGGGTTGCAGTGCAATGAAGTTTGAGAACCCCTGATGACTTCTCTCTTCTTTTCACTCTGAGCTAAAACATTGCATGTATACAAATACATTGTCAAAAGCAACAAATGACTTTTTTTAGCGTTTCCTCTCCTCTTTTCTATTCTACTGTGTTTCCTGACTAAATTACTATTTACCATCATTTTTTTTAGACACCCAAGTTCGCTATTATTTCTACAATTAATATAATATTATCAAAGATTATCTCATCATAATACCATATCAGAAGCAGAAATTCCTAGTTTTGGAGGAGAGATTTACCCTCTGGTCCACACCCACACACAGACTGAAAACACCACCATGCTTACCTTATTCACCTTCCTTACAGATGTTCAAAATCCCATTACCAAAGTGCAGTTAGGATAAGCACTTTGACCACATCTAATCTGTATAGCCTTTAGAAGACCACAGGCTACTTAATTCTCCAGAACCTTACCTACTTCCCATCCCCCAGATCTTAGAAAGAAGTTGACATTTGCTTACAATACATTTGTTTGACACTTCATATATCGTTCAGTTTTTTGAAATTATTAATATTTACAGATATTTATATTAAGTGGATATTTCTGTTGTTGTTGGGCATAAGGCAGAGATAAAGCTATTTATAGAATCTTACCTTTGCTCATCTAAGGAGGACAACCAGCACAAAGTGACCAGCCATCTCTCCTTGGGCCACCATGAAGCGTACTGTGGACTTCCAGTTAAAGACCTGGGCCTTTTGTTATATGTATAAATTAGATTATAAACTCTTCAGGGCAGTGTCTTTGATTTCTTATTTATTTGTAAGGTTTATGCACACCTACCATATGAAAACAAATATGTCAGTGCCATACAGTGTCCCGAAATAATATTATTACATCACTATCCTTCACAGGTTTGAGTCTATCCATATGTCTATCTCAGTCATATCAGAATGATATGACAACACAAAACTACAAAAACAACACAAGACAATTGATTCCTTAAATATTCAGGTAAAATCAAACATCAAGTATAACACTACTACTGAGGGAGCAAACATTTAGTGTCATATCATGATTAATGATCAGATAAACTTGATGTCCTGCTCACGTTTTGTATCTTTTTGGAAGTTTCATTCATTAATATGAGAAGGTGGGTTATTAGTTAAGATTTAGGGGGGGGGTTATTTGTTTGTTTTTAAAGCAGAATAATATAAGGTCATCACTTTTCTGGCATGTAAAAGTGTTTATCATGATGTACAGGAGTTGGCCAGGGCTCGACCTGCTCCGGGGCAGCAGGGAGTCACACCGACTCACTACCTGCTGGGGCTTGAGTGCTTTGTCTGGCTGCCGGTCTCGCCCGGCAGCCCTTGCCATCCTGAAAGATACAGGAAGCCCGACCCTGGCTCAAGGCGGGTACCAGCGTTAGGTCAGGGCTCAGACCCTTAGTCAGGGCTGAGCCACAGTAAATAAAGTATTTAATCCCAGGCCCTAGGTCAGGGCGGGCAACAAACGCTGAGGCAGAGCTCAGGCCCTCAGGCAGGGCTGAGCCACAGTAATAGGCCTGAGCCTCAACAGGCCTGGGAGAGGGGGAGACTGCCACCTGTGGGTGGCAGGGGGGACGCAGGCCCTCACACTCCACTGCGTCCCAGCCCGGGGCCCTAGCAGCAGCAGAAGACCCGCTGCTTCGTCAGTGGGGATCCTGGCCGCAACACACTGACATTGGCTCTGGCAGTGCTGCAGCCAGACTGGGGTCAGCTGCCCCCGGGCTACTTCCAGACTCCCCCTCTGGGCCTACCTGGGTGCTGGTGTCGGCCTCGGGGGGATCCTGGACCATGGGTTTGTCCAGCCAGGGATCATTTGGCAAGTCCGGGAGCTCCTCCGGATAGGAGGTGCAGGGCAGGCCCAGCGGCTCCTCTGGGTAGTAGGTGCCGGGCAGGCTCGGCGGCTCCTCGGGGCAGCGGGCGCAGGGCAGGCCCGGCGGCTCCTTGGGGTAGCGGGTGCAGGGCAGGCCCGGCGGCTCCTGGCGGTCACTCCGGCCGCGGAGGTTTCCCTGCCCCGAACTAGGCTGGAGATGTCTGGTCTCTCCGGCTGTTGGGGCTAGACTGAGTTCTGAGGGCCCGGTTTTATACTTCTGGGTCGCCGCCTGACCCTCTGAGGGGCGGGCTCAGAACTCCCTAGCTCCACCCACTCCGGCCTCCGAATGGGCTCTTCCCCTTCCAGGGTGGCGGGAAGCCACACCGACTCACTACAGTGAGAAAACCTTCTGATGGTAAAGGTTTAAAATGTTCTAGTATTTTGCAAAGTTAAATTACAAGATAACCAGGATATTTTCTCTCCTTCTAAAGTCTGTAAGTATTCCTAGCATATTGTGTTTTGTATGATACTAGAGTAGAATATGGACACTCTTTTGATGAAGCGACAAAGATTGATGATTATATCACAATAACAATTTAATAATTGACTCAGGAAATTAACTCTTGCTATTGTAAATTAAGCTAATGTTAGGATTATCAATATTGTAGAGTAAAATATCTAATGGCATGAAAATCGATCCTTGAACTTTTTCAGGAGTTAAAATTGTATGGTCAGACATGCTTAAATGCAGGGCAAGGAGTTCTGTGAACAGGGAGGTGGTCAAATTCTTTGGGACCATAGGAGGGGTGGTAACTTAGCATTCTGTGATAGTATATGGAGCACCAGAGTTATTTCAGGAGGATGGAATTCACTTGTCAGATTTACGTGCTAACATGTTTTTGACTGATACAAAAGAAAGCATTGGGAGATTTCTGGGAACCTGACAGGGTTTGGGGAGAAGGCAGCCAAGCTAATTGCTGGTGCCTCCTTGTGGCAGATGTCCAGTGTGGCTACTCCATGTGGAAGGTATATAGTGACTGGATAAATGGCTTGGGAAAGGACTTAAAAAGGAGGTGATTGTTACAGGAACGAACGGGGAACGGGGGAATTCTATGATTGGCACGGAAGAGAGCTTTTCTTATAGCTCACCTTAACCCCCCTACATGGGGTCTGTGTGTATGGTAAGGTCCCAGCAATGGGTTGGCTGGGTGACCTGGATGGAAGAAGGGGGGTGGGGGAGCATAGACTGATGGAAGCCCTCTAGGAAGTTATTGAATGAACCTGCACCATATACTTTTATGTGCCAGGTAGTCCCAGACATCTAATAGTAAAGTTGAAGCCTGATTAAAATCATATGTAAAGTCTCCTGTCCTTCTTTTGATATAGCCAGACAATCTGTACTTAAATCAACAAAAGGACAACAACAGATTGATTATATGTTTCATTATATAGAATACAAACAAGTAAAAAAAATCACCATCCTATTAAATTCTTCAGTCTGCATTCTTTTGAGGATAGATCTTCTTAGAATTAAAGCCACATTTAGGGTTCTACTCTGTACTCTCAATTTAGGCAACACTAACTATTGTAAAATTGGGTCATTAGCAGCTTTTAAGAATATGAATATTACCTACATTAGAGAATTATTATTGGTGAGCATGTTTTATGAACTATTTTGTGAGGGATTACTCTGAGCAAGTAATTACCTTAACATTTGCATACATTTAGACTGGTTTAGTTTCACACCTCTTAAAACCTAAAGAAAAATATTTTTATTTTTCCTTTGATTTAATGTATTTTCCTGTAGTAATAATAAATAAAATAATAATAATAATAATTAATAACACTACATTATTCTTTTATTTCTCTTTAAAATAATTCAGTCAGCTCTGCATTACTGTGTCTGTTATAGCTATTCCTATTTTCATCCATTTTTCAACAATGTTATCCTTTCACATCCTCCATACTAGCTTATTTCTTTGTATCCCACTTGATTATATTATTAGATATAACACCATTTCTGCAAAAAGAACAGGAGTACTTGTGACACCTTAGAGACTAACAAATTTATTAGAGCATAAGCTTTCGTGGACTACAGCCCACTTCTTCGGATGCATATAGAGTGGAATAAATATTGAGGAGATATATATACACACATACAGAGAGCATAAACAGGTGGGAGTTGTCTTACCAACTTTGAGAGGCCAATTAAGTAAGAGGAAAAAAAAAAGATAGCCCAGTACAGAAGTTTGATAAGAAGTGTGACAATACTTACAAGGGGAGATAGATTCAAAGTTTGTAATGGCTCAGCCATTCCCAGTCCTTATTCAATCCTGAGTTGATTGTGTCTAGTTTGCATATCAATTCCAGCTCAGCAGTCTCTCGTTGGAGTCTGTTTTTGAAGTTTTTCTGTTGTAAGATAGCCACCCACAGGTCTGACATTGAATGACCAGACAGGTTAAAGTGTTCTCCCACTGGTTTTTGAGTATTATGATTCCTGATGTCATATTTGTGTCCATTAATTCTTTTGCGGAGAGACTGTCTGGTTTGGCCAATGTACATGGCAGAGGGGCATTGCTGGCACATGATGGCATATATCACATTGGTAGATGTGCAGGTGAACAAGCCCCTGATGGTATGGCTGATGTGATTAGGTCCTATGATGATGTCACTTGAATAGATACGTGGACAGAGTTAGCATCAGGCTTTGTTACAAGGATAGGTTCCTGGGTCAGTGGTTTTGTTCAGTGACGTGTGGTTGCTGGTGAGTATTTGCTTTAGGTTGGGGGGTTGTCTGTAAGCGAGGACAGGTCTGTCTCCCAAGATCTGTGAGAGTAAAGGATCATCTTTCAGGATAGGTTGTAGATCTCTGATGATGCGCTGGAGAGGTTTTAGTTGGGGGCTGAAGGTGACAGCTAGTGGTGTTCTGTTATTTTCTTTGTTGGGCCTGTCTTGTAGGAGGTGACTTCTGGGTACTCGTCTGGCTCTGTCAATGCGTTTTTTCACTTCAACAGGTGGGTATTGTAGTTTTAAGAATGCTTGATAGAGATCTTGTAGGTGCTTGTCTCTATCTGAGGGATTGGAGCAAATGCAGTTATATCTTAGAGCTTGGCTGTAGACAATGGATCGTGTGGTGTGTCCTGGATGGAAGCTGGAGGCATGTAGGGGAGTGTAGCGGTCAGTAGGTTTCCAGTATAGGGTGGTATTTATGTGACCATCGCTTATTAGCACAGTAGTGTCCAGGAAATGGACCGCTTGTGTGGATTGATCTAGGCTGAGGTTGATGGTGGGATGGAAATTATTGAAATCATGGTGAAATTCCTCAAGGGCTTCTTTTCCATGGGTCCAGATGATGAAGATGTCATCAATGTAGCGCAAGTAAAGTAGGGGCGTTAGTTGACTACAGACTCTTCTGCCCTTGTTACTCATCCCCCAAGTCTGTATCTGTTTACCACAACACTTACTTATTATTTATATTATTGTAACACCTAAAAGGCTTAGTCATGGACCAGACCCCAGTGTACTAGGCACTGTATAAACACAAATATAAAAAAGGACCCTTTCCCAAACAGCTTATATTCTAAGAATAAGAAAAGGGACAAATGGATACAGACAGATTGATGGAGGAGTACAAGGAAACAATGAGACAGTATTAGTCACCATGATAAACAGTGGCTTGAGCACACTAGTGGCCTAATTGAAGTTTTGTGTAGTTTTGAGGAAGTTCCCCACCCCCTTCCTACTTCCACCCCTATCTCTATCCATTCATAGCTCCTGATCCACCCCCTTCTTCTCCGATCCAACCACACACAGTCCCTTGCTCTCCCTGGGCTCCTATTCACCAAATCCAGCTCTTTCCCCTATCTTCCTCTACTATCATCTACACACAAATAAAAGAAAGTTACAGTTGATAATGGAGCTGTGAGAACTTCATGATGAGTATGAACAAAATAGAGTTGATATGGTTGTATTTGTGGATTTGATTCATAGAAACATTTAACATTTAATAACAATTTAACTTCTTCATGGGTTAAACAATGCATTTTCCCCTTAATATCATTCTCTTTAATGACTGAATCATTTTAACTAAAATGTCCCCCCAAAAATCAGCATGTGGTAGACACCTCACATGGAAAATTGCAGCCTGAATGGAGATGTGATAAGCAACTGAAAACAGTGTCTTATAATGGAAAGCGTCAGACAACATTAGGCTTGGTTTTCACTAAAAGTTAGGTCATCATAGCTATGTCATTCAGAGTTGTGGGGGGAAAAATACAGATTCCTGACCAACATAGCTATGCTAGCCTAACCCCCAGTGTAAACACAGATTTGTTGATGAACAAATGCTTCCATCAATAGGGCTGGTCTATACTGAAAACGTACATTGACATAGTTTCATCTCTCAGAGATCAGAAAAATCCACACCCTGAGTGTTGTAGCTATGCCGATCTACCCCCCCCCCCCAGTGTAGACAGTGAGGTATTGAAGGAAGAATTCTTCCATCTACCAAGCTACTGCCTCTCAGGGAGGTAGATTAACTACCCTTCCTGTCACTGTAGCAAATATCTACAATACTCGTGGGGGAATTCTGCACCAAAAAATTAAAAATGTTGGAACAAAAAATAAATATTCTGCATACAATATTGTATAATTCTGAAAAATTCTGCATATTTCATTTGTTAAAATAACACAATATAATCATACCAGTTTCAATTATTTTTGGTTATTTATTTCAAAATACCTGTCTGCAAGTATGTCTGTGACAATACAAACAACAAAAAAGATTCAGAAAATGTTTTTTGACAAGTAGATTCCTTACTAGGCATATTAATACAGAACTCTGAGTAATAATTCATTTAATCTACAATACAGAATCATATTTCTGGCATCCCTCAGAAGCAGTGCAAAGGCTTAGGGGAATCAGAGGTAATAGAGGAGCTGAGGGAGAGGGACTAAATTTCTGGGAAGGAGCCTGGTGTGAACTTGGAGGGTTGTTGGATATGGGTGGGAAAAATATGGAACAGGTTTTTTTGGGGGGCGGGGAGGGATTGTTAGGGAGCTTCCCCCGTATAGCCCCTGGCTGACCCCTTGTCTCTTCCATTCACTCAGGCACATCTGCCCTGTCCCCATGTGTCCCTGCATCCCCATGTGTCCCTGCACCTCCACTCAGACACTCACTGCCCCCATCCCCATGTGGCCCTACACCCCCTCCCCATGTCCCTATGTAGCTCTGTACCCTCCTCCCCGTCCCTATGTGTCTCTGTGCCCACACTCAGCCACCCCCCTGTGGCTCATTAATTATGTGTGCATGCAGTAGCATAGAATTCCCCCAGGAGTACTACACTGCAGCACTACAGGTGTGCAGCTTCAGCACTGTGGTTGTGCTGTGGTAGCGATTTAAGTGTAGACATAGTCTTAGTTTGAGGTGATGGTGGTTCTACTCCAGTGGAAATACCCCTTCTGCTAGTGTAGGCTGTGTCTAGCTACAGGGTTATGCTAACATAGCTAAGCCAAAATAGCTATGTTGTTATAGTTTCCATAGCTAAGGCATAGCCTTAAATATACCCAGTACTGCCATCTCCACCTATAATGCATACATAGACTCCAGACATTTTTCTGCTCTTCTCTGTTCATTTCAAGTGCACTCGCCCACAACTCCTCACTATGTAGTATGACAGTAAAATGTATGATTTACAACTTTTTTTTCAAATGGGTTTTCTTTGAAAATAATAAAAAAATGGTTTCTAGAAGCTATCAATTTGTCATTAAAATAGCAAAATTTCTTTGCAAAACATGGCAATTTACAGGAAAATGCTTACCTCTTGTCTATGGTGAAATTTTACCATGTTTGTAGCAAAAAGTTATATTCACTGATAAAAATAATTAAATGTTGCTATGAATCCACTCCACAAATTCAACCACATAATCTGTATTGTGTTCATACAAATTGTAAAGCTTGATAGAGATCCATTCTCAAGTGTAACTTTACTTGCTTTCCTTAGGTTTCTCACAGACAACTTTAACATCATTAAAATTTTGGTTTGATAGGTAACATTCACTGAAATGTAGGTTGTAGTACAAGCTGTGTGGACTTCATAAAGTTGCAATGAATGTGGTTGATTTTTTGTTGTTGTCATTATACCAAAGTAAAGAAATCTTAAGAGACAGATACTCTTTTCTCCAGGAGTGAGATCAATTTCACTTCCTGGCAGTTTCTAAATTGTGTTTGCCAATTGCTAGTGAAATTATGGAGACGGATGATCACTGGTCTTGACCTTTCATTATTCCAAGGCCACACTGAGAAGGAGCAGTATGCAGCTTTTAAGCTTTCTTGCTTTGTTTCAATTTACAGAATCTCAGGTTTCATTTCTCAAAGAACAGAATGAGATAAGTGTCTTGGAAATCTTATGGGAGACCTAGTGTTGCTATGTTATAGATCCTGCTTCTCATCTTCTATGCCCTCAACTTTTCTTTCATTGTTATATACAGGATAGTAATAACACTTTTTGTTAAAACATGGTCAGTGGGAAAGTCAGTCCTTTGTTATATCAAATATATCTACATCACCTTGTAATTAAACACTTTATATAAATTGTGAATTGTGTTTGGGTTTCAGTGATCCCTTTTGTGCTTCTTTTAGCCTGAGTTCAAATTAAAACAAAAAGTTTACAGTGAGTTCATGGTTATGGATTTAAAATAGCATTAACTTCAGAAAATATCAGTGTAGGTCACATTAGCACTATATTCTAAAAATGACTAAGAAGCCTATTATCTAACCGTTTTTAAAGACAAGTTTTACAGTACAGGCTAGACTATTTAAACAAACAGACAAAAAAAAAAAAAAAAAAAAACACCTGTCCATCACTAAAGGTCTTATCACACATCCATTGTGCATATAGACTCTTCCCATCCCCCAAATTACTGTACTTTACCAGTCACTGAGGCTATGTCTTCACTAAAAACATTGCAGCAGCACAGCTGTGTCCCTGTAGCACTTCAGTGTAGTCACTACAGCAAAGGGAGGAGCACTTTCATCAATGTAGTTAATCCCAAAGAGGTGGTAGCTAAATTGGTGGAAAAATTCTTCTGTCAACATAGCACTGTCTACATTAGTCAGCTTATCTAAGCTGGTCATGGTGTGGATTTTTCACACCCCTGAGGGACATAGCTGGGTTGACCTAATTATTTAGCATAGACCTGACCTAAAACGGAGCTTAGTAATGTCTCAATTTATAATGTAAATACAAGTCAGTTGAGAGTATGTCATAATTATAAGATAAAATTATATGATTTTCATCAGTGGAAATGTGAAGAGAACTCCCATGGCCGCAAAGTTTCATCAATGCAACTCTGTCTTAATAATTTGCACTTATATAGTGTCTTGCATCCAAGGTGCTCAATGAGCTTTACAAAATTTAATACATGTGACTGAATGCAGCCTGTCTTCACACCCTACAGACTGTTGCAATAATCTTTGTACATGGTTCCGACCTCACAGAGGGAATGAACTTTATCTAGGGGTAACCCTCAGTAAAATGTATTTCAGATGGTGACGGGTGTATAACAGTGAAGGGCAAAAACACCCAAATGTATCTCTCCCTAACTAGCCCTCTTTCTCTTTCACCTAAGAAACCAAAGGAAGAAGCCATTTGACTTTGGAGAGATTCTGAGCTAAAATTTGGTTAGCCTATTTGGTTAGCTGGGAGCATGTGGTAAGAATTTTATCTTGAACCAAGTCTAGTTTGTTCAGATTCAACACTAGAAAGTGTTTTAACTTTATTTCTTTTGCAGCCATTTCTGACTTTAGTGCCTTGTACTTGTACTCACTTAAAATCTATCTCTTTGTAGTTAAATACATTTGTTTTATTCTTGAATCAAAACTAATCCAGTGTTGGGTTAAAACTGAACTGTCTGGGAAACTCTATTAAAGTACCAAATTGTTGTACATTGAGCCCTTATAGGGGCCACCCCCAGGAGAGGGCTGGCCAGTGCAACACGCATTATTTTTGGAAAATTCAGAAGTTGGAGTGTTTTGGGGTCATTCTGCGGGTAGTAACCAAGTCTGCTGGGGCCACTTCTGGCAGGCTGCAGCTGTTTGTGAGGAGCCCAGATTGGAAGCTACTGCAGCAAAGCATTGTAAGGCATCCCAAATTGCAGGGCAGGTGATGACACAACCCTTCACTGGTCTGGATTGCATCCCAGAATGTGTTGATTAAGTATATCACATATTTTGTGAAAAGGGAATTATCATTTTACAGTTGAGGAAATTGAGGCAGAGAAAGTTTTAAGTGACTTACCAAAGTCATATAGGGAGTCTGTGACCTAGATCTCATGATTCATAACCTTGATGTCAGGACAATAGTAGAAAGGTATCAGTACAAGGCTATGGTAAGACACCTAACATAATTGTAGAACTGTGTCAAGATGTGTTTTGGTAAATCAACTAATTATTCACAAAACATAGTGAAATAATGATTTCTTCAAAATATATACCCAGAAATAAACAAGACAGGTTGGCTTCACACCTTTAATACAAACGGCTTGGCAGAACATAGGGTTTTTGAACTCTAGGGAAATATTTCATTGCCATGAAAGAGTTTGAAGGCAAGTAAATATTGTGTAACCCTTGTCTGTATCACAGTCTATCCCATCACTCACACTTGTGTCTAGACTTTTAGCTTCATAAATCAGCAAATGAAGCAGCAGTGTCAAACACCTTTCTAAAGGTCAAATTGTGCAGTCTTTCCTCAGGCAAAAACATCACTGATTTCAAAGGTAGTTTTGCCTAAGTAAGGACTACAGCTTTCAGCTCCAATAATGCAATTAACTAGCAAGTGGGCGGGATGATGTTCTCTTTTAAGTGGGTGGGGATGTAGTCTTTGTGGAAGATCTTGCTATATTAAGTTTGAGAAAGTCTACATTAATGTTTTGGAAGCATTCTGAAATCCTCAAATGGAAGATACTATAGAAATGAGCATCTCAATATCTAAAGCCTCTTTCTCCACTCTCAAGATCATTGCTATGTTACTGAGAAACAAGAGTGTACAACTATAATGACTGTCCTATGGTGTTTACAATCTCAAATGTAATTAGATTGATATAACTGATACATACCTTAAAAGGTGTATATCTGGCAGGTGCAATTGGTATATAATATTGAAGTAATTTTTCTACATAAAAGTTTCATTCTCTTCAATACAGATTTACTTAACAGCAGCAGCACAAAATCACAGTACTCACTAGATGAGTAAAGATGTGTGGTGAGGCTAACTGGGGATTCCTCAGGCTGCTTGCCTCACTCTTTTGAACAAAACTATTTTTTTTTCATAAATTGTCTCTGCCTGAGTGCCCCAATAGCCTTCCATTTCAAAAACACACCAAGGGGGGAGGAAGGGGAGGAAGGCAGCACTGTTTCTCTTCTCAAAAGCCTGTCTATTCATGCTCTGGTCCTCCTCCACCAGAAAAGAAGTCAGCCATTTACATATCATGATAAGTTATCAGGGTAATGCAAGTCATCTACCTACAAGTGAATAGCTCAGCTAGACGCATAGCTATCTACCCCTCAGGACTCCCTCTGCACTGGAATTTCACTCCCAGGGACCCACATGAGCCTTCTGGGATCTAGATTATGAACCAATCCACATGGACTCCCTGCAAGCAACACTTGGCCTGTATACTTCACTGCACCATTTATAGGATTGACCTGTATTCCTCAATGGTGGAATCAGGGAAAAGTGTTTCCAGCCCACGAGAATCCCCAAAAGACTGACACCCATCACAAGCTATAACTCCACGACTCCTCCACCTTGCATTTTGCAATTCCCAGGAACATTAAAAGGCAGAGGATGGGAAAAAAATGTATGCTCTCTTCCCCAGTGTCTTTAGATTTTCCCTTTTTCCAGATATAGACTAAGCCCAGGAGGATGCTAGTCAAATCCAGTTCAGTAAATTTGAAAAGCAATACTTCAGCAAAACAAAACAAAGCCCAGAGGGAGTGTGAGCCAAATGGATTTAGTAATAGATAATTTTTCACTGTATTTCTAATTCAACTATAGAAACGCCAAAGTACTCAGATACCGCAGAGGCAGAAAAAACTTAAAAGCACATAGAATTGTTACATGCAGTAAGCTTTCCCTTCACAAGGCTAATCCTGCATGGATCTGGGTGCCCTCAGTTCTCCATAATGTCGATTATTAGTTCAAGCTACACAGCAATTTGCTGGAGGTGATAAGCACCCTTAATAAGCAATATGTTCAAGGTCCCACATACTCTCCAGCAAGATGAGCCTAAATTCTGCAGCAAGAACCCTGGATTTTGTGGCAATCTGATGTAGGCATTATGTAGCATCTAAATTTAATTTTAAAAGGAAATGTTTAATGAATTAAACATGTAAATCAGTACAATAGGCCCTTATGCTATTTAGATATTGACTTACGGTAAATTTATTTTAGGCTGGCCTCATAATCTCATTTTTGATACATTATAAATTCTTATTCTGGCAATGAGTAATTGCATTACAGATGTTGTTAGGGGTAAAGTGGAGATTTTGACAGTTATATAAAGTGTAGCTGAGGCTTTTGTCTCCTGAGGACATTTTGAAGGCAGTTTGGGACTATGGCTAAGCACAGTAGTTGGGTGGGTCTGTCAAAATAATCAGCAGTGAAATAGCACACAACTATTTCAACACTACATTGGGGTACATTTAGCTCAGCTTTTCAAGGTTTACTTTTTAACCTGGAGGGCTAGAACCATTGGGAAAGATCTCCTGGACTGTTCCTGCAGTACAAAGGGACTTGTCTTGTCACACACCCTCCCTGCATCCAATGTGCAGTTCCAGGCTCTCCTCAG
Source organism: Trachemys scripta elegans (assembly GCF_013100865.1). NCBI lineage: Eukaryota > Metazoa > Chordata > Testudines > Emydidae > Trachemys > Trachemys scripta. Next base: position 258,929,779 of record NC_048298.1, on the reverse strand, counting down.
ACTGAGAAGTGGATAAGGCATAATTGCATCTCTGTAACCCCACCTTGGGTTCGATGCTGAGCACAGGACAGCTTCACTCAAGGATATGACTATTTTTCTTTACAAAAATTCAGGAGCAGGGTGTGAATTTTGAGTCAAATTCCATGGCCACAGGCTCGTGGAATACTTGTTGATCTAACGTATATTTCAGTACACTTAGTTTTATGTATGTTTAGTCTATTTAAAGTGAATGTTTTCTTAATGGGTAAAATATTTACTTTTCTTATTGCCTTTATTATTTGTATTACTGTAGTGCCTAGGGGCCCACTCGTGGACCAGAACCCCACTGTGGTTTGTGCTGTACAAATACAGAACAAAGAGACAGTACCTGCCAAAAGAACTTACAATGTAAGTATAAGGCAAGAGAAAACAGATGGATACGAGACACATGGAGGAATACAAGGAAACAATGAGACAGTATCTGTCAGCATGAAAGGCAGTGGTCTGAACACACCAGCAGCCCAATACTTATCAAGTTTTTTGTAGGCAACATGGCAAAGGAGAGTTTTAAGGAGTGTTCTGAAAGAGGATCACGAGTCAGTTTTGTGGATGTTTACGGAGAGCTTCTCCTAAGCATTAGGGACAACATGGGAGAAAGAATGAAGATTTTTTTTTGAAAATTTAACAAATGATGATAGAGGCTGGAATCATGGGATACCTGGAGGTGCGAGTCAATCTTTATGTTTCATTGACCCCTTTTACTTCTATTTCTTATGGTTGCCATATACAGAACTTAAGAGGCTATAAGAATAAACAAAAGAGAAAAAAAACTGATTATACAAAAGCAGGTTTTTTAACAAGTTTCTAGGGAAAGCTTCACAATTATCCACTTTTTTGGTAGCCATAAAATCATTTGCATATATCTGGGGATACCAAAAATAATTATCTGTTCAGCTTATAATTCTCCTCCTACATATTCAAGCAGTGAGTATTTTTGCAACTAACCCCAAAGGGGTGAATCCTTTTGACTTCCATTAATCTGAACAGCAGCTGAAGGAGCTCAACTCATTCCAGAATTGGACCCTATTCCATAACAGAAAAAAGTTCCTTGTCATTCCTTGCTTGTAAAAAATAAAATCCTGACAACTGTAAAATGCCAATTCATACAGAAATATGTATTCACTAGAAATGGCAGTGTATCTGACCTGAACATACTCAAGTGTGTTGTCTTGAGCAACACCTGAACCCTATTGCAAATGTGTTGATTATTATGGGCTTCATTGGCCACTTATTTAGAGTCTCTATCCTTCAGTGGTGCTGGAACGAGGAGTGCTCCCCTCCCCCTGGGCTTGAAGTGTTAATATCAAATACCAAATACATGGTTTCCATGGTTTCCATCAGCAGCACCCCACTATAAAAATTGTTCCAGCACCCCTTCTCTCCTTCTTTTTTCCTATGGTGTATCTCCTCCTATACTTTAGCTTGAAGAGGGTTGCTTTATTATATCAGGATTAAATGACTAATTTAGTGATTGAATACTTTATTGAATTGTAAAACACCTCAAGAATCTTGAAAGTAAAGGTGCTTTATAAATAGTTATCATGTTAGTTTGTATAGATTATATAATTGTTACATAATTACTGTACACTATAAAATGTCTTCTATAATTTACAAGTTGGAAATTATGATAAAAATGGAAATATGATATGTGACCGCAAGGCTGGAGTCACAAAATTCTTGCTACCGACTTCATATTTTAATTTAAGGCCTGGAAGTCACGTATAAAAGGTCTATTTTTTCCAATCCCCTTGTATCCTTTCCTCTTGTCTTTAATAGGCTTTTCATTACACCACTTAGTTCTGGTTGAAAGCTTAACAGATCTTCCTATTATCTGATCTGCTCCACTTTGGTCTAGTGCCAGACTGGTTTGCAGGCATCACTGGGGAACAAGGAAAAGTTTGACTATATCCCCTGGAGTTGACAGCAATCTCTAAAGAACTTCTGCTAAGTGCCAAAGGCCAATTTGATGGTTTCACTGATACCAATACTTACACTCCATTTCTAACAATATTTCCATAATAATTGTCCAGATACCTATTTGGAAGAAAACTTATATTTATGTCTTAAAAAACATTGGTCTAATCTTGCAAGGTTCAGAGCAGCCTGAACTCCCACATAAGTCAATAGGAATTGAGGGCAGTCAGCATCATATGTATGTGTTCAGCACCAGGATGGGATCCAAAGTCTGACGTGAGAGTCTGCTTCTTTTCTGTGTTTAGTTCCTTTTTCTGTTGGCAATATCTTTATGTTGAACCATTTTTATGTACGTTTTGATCTCGAGTTTTGGTTCAGACCCTTTTTCTATATCGAGAGTGTATAAAGTTACACTAACTCCTGCTGATATGTAATATCCCAGCTCTATCATAATTTATTTCACATACACAAAGCTGAAGTCATTAGGATTTATATTGTTAAGTGCACTGGAGCTGTGGCGGGGAGGGTATCTATCATTCCTGCCCAGGGCTAGAATGTCGGACTGAAGCACAAGCTTTGCCTCTTCTGAAGCCCCATGGATTCTAATACAGCTTCCAGATGGGAGTAATGACCACACTCGCTTTGTACCAATAGCACAGAGTGTTAGGGTCACTATGTTTGAAACTGAGGGCACTCAACCTCCACTCACCTTATCTATCTGTAACTCTCAGCTTCCTATGTTCTTCTGTGCAGAGCTAGCAAGGATGTCAGTACCCTCCACTACCCACCTACCCTGAGGGACTACTCCTTCCTCATTTCACCCCATTGATCTTACATCCATGCACAGGCTGTCCCTTCCTGGAAGAATTTCACTCTAAGCACACAAAGAGATGACATTTAAATGATCATATTCTGCCCCAGCACTGAACCATATTATTATGATATCTATAAACAAGAAAAAACAAAACAAACAAAAAGCAACAACAACAATATCCTTCAATCACATAAGTAAAGCCTTACAGATAAATTGAATTTGACTTTATCCTTCAAGCATACCCTTTGAGATGTCACATATTTTAGCAGGATAATCACTTACTATGTATACCCATTTGTTAGAATATAGATATTTAGGCCTGTTTGTAAAGGCCTATACTTTAAAAATTTAGATGTATTTTTATTACTTAGCTAGTTATAGAGGTACCAAAAAAAATAATTAAAATTACTTTTTGTATGTGTAAGGGATAGTTTGAGGCTTAGTTTTTAGGCTAAGTAAGGCCTTTGGCTAAGCAGCAAAGGCAGCCATAAGCTGAAAAGTAAACGGTTACATTCTTACATTTTAAACTAATTACATGAAAATAAGGTGCTATTGGGCTGTTAAAAATACAATTTTGTTCTAATATTTTTATTACCTCCAGAGAAAGGAAAGAGCCTAAAACATGTAAAAAAATTAGTTTAATAGTTTTTTGATGGGAAAAACTTACTTATTAATAAACACAGCTGAAAAACCCTTATGTCTGAATAAATGTAGTTGTAAAATCCTCACTTCTATATTGTTTTGTATGTTTATTTGCATGGTCTCTGTCTGGTTCTGTAATTGTTTCTGTCTGCTGTATAATTAATTTTGCTGGGTGTAAACTAATTAAGGTGGTAAAATATAATTGGTTAAATAACCATGTTACGGTATGTTAAAATTGGTTAGTTACATTTCAGTAAAATAATTGGTTAAAGTATAGCTAAGCAAAACTCAAGTTTTACTATATAGCCTGCAGTCAATCAGGAAGTAAGGGGGGGAATGGGGGTGGGAAAATCATGTTTTGCTAAGGGGAAAATGGAAACAGGGAATGGGAACAAAAATGGCTCTGTGGTGTCAGAGCTGGGACGTGGAACACTAAAAAAGAAAACTAAAATCATGCTTGCTAAAAGTTCACCCCAATAAACATCAAATTGTTTACGCCTTTCAACTTTGGGTATTGTTGCTCTCTGTTCATGCGAGAAGGACCAGAGAAGTGAGAGGATAAAAAAATAAGCCCCCTAACACCATTATTTCCATATATTGAATATTATATATATCTTATATGCAGGTTACATTAAAAAGAAAAACCCTATGTAAGAAATATACTTTGCTGTAGTGCTTTTAAATGAGATGCTCAATGAATTGCAAGGGAATGTGATCTTCTGGATACCCTAAAACATTATTCAACGGTGAATATTGATTTGACCTGTTGTCATTGGACATTGTGAGGTTTAAACTAGGTCTATGTGGCAACAAGTGTATGACCCAAGAAAGGCATCCCAAAGGCTAAACATCTTAATATCTGCTTAAACAGTTCTGCCTGTACTTTCCTATTTTCCTTGCTATTGATGGACTTGAAATACATGTTTATTTAATATTGCAATTTTTTTTTGGAGGGGGGTATTTTTTTGTTGCTGTTTGAGATAAAATGTCTTTTTTTCATTGGTATTTTACTGATGGTGAAAGTCTTTTAAGGTATACATGCAGTATACATATAAAAATAGATATTTCACTACTAATTTCAGTTCATTTTTGTGAAAGACCATTCTATATAGTATCAAGTATTTGTGTATACAAGGGGTAATTAACTAGGCACTTTACTGTAATAAAAATAAATTATGGAACAAAGAAAATTTCTCCAAATGTATTCATACATATCCTTTTTTTAAAATATCAGAAGTTAGTACATTACTCTTTCATTCAGTGTATTCCAAAACAAATATTTAAACATCAATACATTTTAGGTCTTCATTGCTATTTTAGATGTCCTTTTTAATAATTTTTATTGTCACAACTGTTACATGAACACTGATATTTAAAAGAGAGGATTGTAGTTCCGTGGGTAAGGTATTACACTTGGTTTCAGAAGACTTGGGTTCTGTTTACTGGACCAGTGACCAGCTTTGTAATTTTGGAGGCATGTCACTTCACCTCTGTCTGCCTCTGTGTTTTTGTCTACTAAGAGTATAAAAGCTCTTCAGAACAAGGACTATCTATTAACATGGTCTTGTCTATGCTAGAAAAGCGCTAAATTCGGCAAAATGAATTTTTAAAAAAGCTGTGTAGTTAAGCTGATGGAAACACCTAGTGTGCACACACGTTATTAGGTTTAACCCTGGCTTATACTGGTCTATCTTGTCTTGGCATGCAAAAAACAACACCCCCCCCCCCCACCACCAAAAAAACCCACAAAAAAACAACAACCTAGCAACTTACCTACTGCACTGTATTACTATAATATCCTGTATGTTTTTCCATTAGTCAGGGAACACTTGGGGTCTGATCTGAAAACACCTATGCATATGGGTAACTTCATGTATGCAAGTAATCTCAATGGCTTGTGACTGTTCCTAAACTATTCTACCCTGATGTGTGCCATGTGAAGGTTCAGTTTGTTTATGGTAAAATTGGAAGGGGAAGAAGGAAATTAAAAAATAGTCCAGTAAGAGGTAGCTTCAACATTAACAATGGAGGGGATATAATGGAGAGGTGACAGTCCCTTCCTTTTATAAATGCATGATTTTTTTTAAGTTAGTGATCAGTTACTAAATACAACATATAGTTTTATTATCGCTAATGCTAAATATTAAGGTCCCAACACTACAAACACTTGTATGAATAACATTAAACATATGAGGGTTCCATTCACAATACGGCACAGGATCAGAACCTTCTTTTATTGTATTTTAGATTTGTCCTGATTTGTCCCCCATTCTCATAAGCAGGCCTTGTTTTCCTGAGTTTCAGAACTCCTGAATAGGCATTTTCTTCCTCTTTATATAATTATTATCATTAATAATGTCCATGTCTCAGTTTTCTCACCTGTAAAATTGGGATAATGATAATGCTACTTACTTCTCTTTGTGATGTGCTTGGAGATCTACTGATGAAAAATACTGTGTAGAAGTTAGGTATTAGTATTATGGTTATTTATTTATTTATTTATTTATTTATTTGTGTATTTGTATTACCGTAGTGCCTAGGAATCCTAGTCAAGGATCTGGACCCCATTGCACTAGGCATTGTGCTAACACAGAACACAAGATGGTCCCCGCCCTAAAAAGCTTACAGTCTAAGTATAGGAGAAGAGACCACAGATGGATACAGAGATGGGACTACAAGGAACAAATGTAAGAATATTGGTCAGCATGAGAGGCAATGGTCTCAGCATGCCAACATCCTAATCATTTTCTTTCTTTTTTTTTTTTGTAGGCATCACAGCAGGAGGGTTTTAAGGAGGATAATGGGTAAGGCAAAATAATGTATAGGACTAATAGACATTTTGGCTTGTGCATAGAATATGGGGAATTTGTAGTAAGTCATTATACTTGTTTTTGCATGAAAGCCAAGGAAGCATACAGCCCTATGGCACCTGTCTGTCATATCTAGAACCATGAGTTTAAATCTGATTTAGGTGACAAGTAAAAGTAAATTTAATGGTCTCAGGTTTCTTTCTAGTGAATTATTTTCCACATCATAAAGTCACTGCACAGTCTGGTACAAGGCAGAGCCCCTGGACTGGACTAGCTTGGGTATCATTGCTGATCAGGAATGAGAGGTATGGAAAAAAATGTCCAAAGGTGCTTACCCAATAACTGCCCACACTGTCCAGTGCTGCTAGTCACTCACTATCAGTAGTAACAGCATTTACGATGATGAAACAAACGTTAACCAAATTTTATTTCAGATAGTAACTACATTTGATTTTATTTATAAATCTTATGAAAATATTCATCTGTGAAATTTCTTATTTTAAATGTCTATATATTCAAAATATCTAACTTGATTTTTAAATCCATAATTTATTTCATGAATAAAAATTTAAAAGGTCAGTTACCATTTCCTACAAAAGAGATTTGCTTTCCTACAAAAGAGAGAGACATATCTGCAGAACATTACTATCTGCACTGTGATTTGATTATTACTACTGCAGTATTTTCTGTATATACATGTAGCCAAGTTAAAATTTAAAATAACTCAATACCTTGTTGTTTCACGTAGGGCTCAACAAGTTGCTAAGCATCTTCAACTCCCATTTGACTTCACTGCAAGTTAAGTGCATACAACACCTTGGGCCCACTTATGCTGCACATATTTCAGGACTGAACGCACTGGGTAGCAAAAAAACCACAAAAAAGCCGACATGATCATCTAATGCATGTCACTTTTTCTAGATTGTCTTGGAAAAAATATCCTGGGTATGACACCATCTTCACATCTTTGAAACAGTGAGCCTTTGTGAACCGGTGTCATATTTACACAACTTCACTTAGGAGTCAGAGATCTGTTGGGATCAATATGCCACTGGGTTTACATTTAATTAAACAGTGATAAGTGTCTACTGCACCTCTCAGTTCTCTTGTGACCACATGATCAAACTATTAAAAAGACCAAGGCTAAGTTATTGCAGAGCTAACAAACATTGAAGATCTGGAATTTGATGATATCACTGGTGCCTGTTTATTTCCAGCTCAAACAATTTGAAAGAGACTTGTAGAGAGTCCTAAGTGACTAGATATTAACCAATATCTGACACAAATACTGATTTATACCTGATATGAAATAGGTCAAAACATATTGGCTAAAGCCACAATACATTTGAAATGTATTATTTGACTTTCAATTGTGTCAGTAATATAACTTGCAGGGCACTGAATGAATCCATTTCGTGCTTATCCTGAGCGATTGGACATTGGATGGCATTTAACTTTTTAATCAAAGCTAATGTCTCTCTAAAATTCCCTTTGTGCTTTGATCTGCCTCCCAGTGAACACAGAAAAGTAAGCACAGCTTTCCCAAAGAGTGATTTCTACAAGTCTGATCATGTAGTGTCTCTTCCCCTCATAATTTTCTATACCTTATCGTGTCCTGACTAGTGCATAATGATACCCTTATTAGTGTAAGATTCATTGTGGCAACCCACGTGAACAGCATACCAACCATAGGATAGTGGGAGCTTTTTGACCAATTTCCTGCAATAGTTTATGCTAAATGTGAACCATTATTTCCTAAATAAAACAACAGGGATCTGAGACCTTGTGTTTAGGCCTATTTAATTCAGATGAATTTTCTCATTACTATGGGCCAGATTCCTTCATCTCTGTGAGCAAAAGGAACCCAGATCTAGTGGTTATACACTTGGAGGGGACCCCGGGGAAGGGAGCTACAGTACTGGACAACATTTAGGCCATGGCTTCATCCTGTGCAACTCTATGAAATCTCCTCTTCAATTGTTCTAATAGAGCTTGGGACCATTGTTGGTGGCCAGGGAATAAGGGAAGGCTTTGTAGAATCATCTCCTCCAACTCTTTTCCTTCAACACCTATAAGGGATCCCCATATGAAAAAATGCTGATGCAGAATGAATCACTGCACTGAGTGAACCCCATTTATCTTAACAACCTGCCCAAGTCTCCACATCATTAGATAATGTTACAAGTTATTCTTGCTAACAAAAGCATTTTCTCCTTAAAAAGAAACAAACAAACATAAAGAAAACAAACAAACAAAAGCCAAACACACAGCACACATAGTAAATGACACACATTACGGAAAAAAAAAATCACCCACAAGCTCCTATCACTATAAAGAACAACATAAAAGGAGAATAGAGTTGAGCATTGGTTCAGTGTCAGCTGAGACAGTTTATTTTGATACTCTTGTGACCAGTCTTGTATATGACAATATAATAGGAAGAACGAGTAAAATAGAACATTCCCAGACAAAATAATTAGTTAAACAAGCATTTATCTATTTAGAGTACTTATATGGGCTCTATCACCATGGCATCCCTGACAATTTTGAATGTATTTATTTTCACAACAGCCCTGTGAGGTATAGCACTGCTATTATCCCCATTTTACAGATAGCGCCCTGGCAGATTATGTGACTAACCCAACACCACACAGGAAGTCTGTTGCAGAGCAGGAACTTGAGCCTAGGTCTCCCAAATTACAGTGGAGTATCCTAACAACTGGACCATCTTGTCTTCTTAAAGTTGTAAATATAAATCCTGTAAGGCAATATACCCTAAGAGGTGACCTTGGGGGGAGGGATAGCTCAGTGGTTTGAGCATTGGCCTGCTAAACCTAGGGTTGTGAGTTCAATCCTTGAGGGGACCACTTAGGGATCTGGGGCAAAATCAGTACTTGGGCCTGCTAGTGAAGGCAGGGGGCTTGACTTGATGACCTTTTGAGGTCCCTTCCAGTTCTAGGAGATGGGATATCTCCTTTAATTTAAGGTCATTTTTAAAGAACTGGTTGGAGTACTTTGTTGCTTCTTTTTGATGAATGAAGGAGATATGGGCTTTTTTTTAATAAAGGAGAAATTTTGCTAGCCCTGGTGGAGAGAGGACAATGGGCTTTAGCAGTGAGCTTCAGCAGTGTTGTGATCTCTCACAATTTTATCTAGAAACATGTGATATTTAGGGTTTTCCTTAAAGATGCTGGAGATATGTGATTACTTTTATTAGAGTCATTAGAGGCACCTTAGTTATGCCTAAATACTGAGAGTCACCTTTTCACATTCGTCCCTTTTGGGCTGCTAGGGAGGGGTCCTGTTCCCAGTATGCTCTGAGCACCAGGGCTCACAGGGGTGGGGGGGTCTCTATAGGGCTTTCTATGACTATCCTAGACGATGCTTGTGTAATGCTGACAGACCCCAATCTTTGGTGGGGAATTGAACCCAGATCTTCTGAGTCCTATTCCAGCATTGTTGAGAACTATCTAAGGGACTTATATGGCCCCTATTAAATTAACATTTGAGTGCCTCTCAAATATTTAATTTACTATGAGGTTCGGAAGTACTCTTATCCTCATTTTACAGAGAGGGAAAAGTGTCAGAGAGAGATGATACAACTTTCCCAAAGTCACTCAAGATGTCTGAGGCACAGCAGGGACCAAACCCCAAGTCTCCTGAGCCAAGGTTTAGCACTCTAACCATTTGACCTTCCTTCCTTCCTTCCCCGACTTTAAGAGATGCACAAAGGAAGCCATTTGCACTGCACAGAACTATGCTACATGTTCCTAAACACTATCCACTGGCATTTTATTTATTCACTTACTATTTTTGAGAACTCAGGGAGGATGGGAGAAATCCTACAGGACTAGAAAAGAGCAAATATTGTATCTATCTATAAAAAAGGGAATAAGGACAACCCAGAAATTATAGAATAATCATCTTAACTTCAGTTAAAGATAATGGAGCAAATAACAGTCAACATGGATTTGTGAAGAACTAGTCATGTCAAATCAATTTAATATCCTTTTTGGACAGAATAATAAGACTTGTGTTTGTGGGAAAGCAGCAGATGTGATATATCTTGACTTTAGTAAGGCTTTTTTAATACTGTCTCACCTGAGCTTCTCATAAGCAAACTGGGGAAATATAGCCTAGACTAACCTACTTTAAGGTAGGTGCACAACTGGTTGGACAACCATGCTCTGAGAGTAGTTGTCAATCATTCACTGTCAAGCTTGAAGGGCATATCAAGTGGGATCCTGAAAGGATCTGTCCTGGGTTTGGTTCTAATCAGTATCTGCATAAAGCTGCACCAGCACATCCCTCGACTCACGCTGCTTCCTGCCGCCCCCATTGGCCTGGAGCAGTGAACCGTGGCCAGTGGGATCTGCAATCAGCCAAACCTGCAGATGCGGCAGGTAAACAAACCGGCCTAGCCCGCCAGGGGGCTTACCAAAGGGGCCGCGTGCCAAAGGTTGCCGATCCCTGGTCTGGAAAAAATGGGATGAAATTCAATAAGGTCAAATGCTAAGTACGACATTTAGGAATAAATAATCAATTGCACACATACAAAATTGGAAATGACTGCCTAGGAAGGAGTATTGCAAAGGATCTGGGAGTTATAGTGGATCACAAGCTAAATATGAGTCAACAATGTAATACTATTGCAAAAAAAACCAAACATCTTTCTGGGCTGTTATAGCAGGAGTGCTGCAAGAAAGACACAAGAAGAAATTCTTCCATTCTACTCAGTACCGATAAGGCCTCAACTAGAGTACTGTGTCCAGTTCTGTGCACCACACTTCGGGAAAGATGTGGACAAACTGGAGAAATTCCAGAGGAGAGCAACAAAAATATTTAAGGGTCCAGAAAACATGACCTAAAGAAAAGTGAAAAAAATGGGTTTGTTTAGTCTGGACAAGAGAAGACTTGGAGGTAGGGGGAGAGGGACTGACAAAAGTTTTCAAGTATGTAGAAGGTTGTTATAAAGAGAAGATTGACAAACTATTCTCCATATCCACTGAGAACAGGAAAAGAAGTAATGGTCTTAAATTACAGCCAGGAAGATTTAGGTTAGACATTAGGAAAATCTTCTTAACTGTATGGGTAGTTGCACCCTGGAAAAAATTACCTAGTGATATTATGCAATCTCCATCATTGCAGGTTTTTAAGCACACATTAGACAAGCAACTGTCAGGGATGGTCCAGATAATACTTAGATCTGCTTCAGTGCAGGGAACTGAACTAGATGGTCCCTTTTAGTCTGAGGCCTTGGCTACAGTTGCGAGTTACAGCGCTGTAAAGTCTCCCCAGCGCTGTAACTCACTCCCCATCCACACTGGCAGGGCACTTACAGTGCTGTATCTCCCTGGGTACACCGCTGCAGGTACTTCACCTCTCCGAGAAGCATAAGAGATACAGCGGAGTGGCTACGACTCATGGGTGTGAGTGTAAACGCTTGCAGCGCTGTACTAATCACCTTGTCAAGTGGCCAGTCCTCTCCATTGTTGTGACCAGCTGCAGGAATGTGGAAGTGCCAGTTTCAAAGCTCATACCACAGAGAAAAAGCAAAGAGTTTGTTGTTTGCTTTGAGTGAGTGAATGAATGAGCAGGGGGCCGGGAGTTCGGAACTTGCAAAATAGAGTGCTGACACTCTCCAAAAAGCACTCTATCTCCCCCCACTCTCCCTGTCACACTCCACCCCTCTCCCCCATTTTGAAAAGCGTGCTGCAGCCACATGAATGCTGGAATAGCTGCCCATAATGCACCGCTCCCAACACAGCTGCAAATGTTGCAAGCATGGCCACGCCACTGTGCTGGCAGCTGTCAGTGTGGACAGACTGTAGCTCTTTCCCAACTCAGCTGTACGAAGACAGGTTTACCTCACAGCACTGTACAGCTGCAAGTGTAGCCAAGGCCTGACATTTCTACAGTTCTATGATAGAGATACAGATCTCTCTCATAACAAAGTGTCTAAAGCAGAAGAACATTTTTTCTCCACGTGCCGGTCTCACGAATAAATTGAGCGAACTCCATTATCATACCCACTCTCCTGCACGCAAATCTTAAAATGTGGAAAAGGTTACATACTTTCTTAAAACATAAAAATAAGAAATTTGGTGTCCATGACAGATGTGAATTTCCCATCATAATTTAAAACTAAATAAATAAATAAAGTGCACATATGCCTCTGCTTGTATTTGAAATAAACAAAACTATTCCCAGAGTGTCTGCCGTTTCCCATATGTTGAAGAAAAAGCAGATTGGAGTGAAAAAAAGGCTTTAGTCTTATGAAAACTGTTTGACCTAAATTAAAATGGGATTTACAAAGCTGCCAACAGAATGGACTACTGCTAGCAATATATTTAAGTTATAATGAAATGTGATTTTGGGAGGTTACTGACAGAATATACTGTTAAGGCATAGACTGTCCCTGTACTACATTAGTGACTTTCCTTGGACTCAGATTTTAAATTAGTAAATACGGGCCTTGGAATTCCCTCTATAGAGAATTGTATCTGGTGCAGGACATTTTAATTTTAAACACTATATTGCAACTTAGTGCAGTTGAAAGTTGAGTTTTAGCAAACACACACACATACACAATTTAATAGCTATATCAATAGAGACAGTTAAATATATTACAAACGTAAGTAAAATCACACTTGGGCACTGTACTCACCTAATTCCATATTTAGGTACCTAAGTGCTGATTTAATAAAAAATATGTAGAACTAATGTACAGCAGAGGACATTTTAAATACAGGCTTCAAGAAGAATTTGACACTGTTACCCAGAGTTTTTCAGAACCCAAAGTATTGATAATTTAACTGTTTCTCTCCAGGCAGTATTGGGAATAAATCAATGGAAACACAGCGCTTCCATCTGTTAAATGATTGATACAAGTGATCTTGCACTTATACAAAACTACTATTTATTAGATATTAAGCACACACACATGCACAATAGGTTTAGGACATCCCATATATAGTTACCCACAGTCTGAGATGGTTTCTAGTGATCACCAGCTGAACTTCCAGGGGCCCTCTTTCCATTCAGCTGTTGGAAAGTTCAGATTACAGTTCCTTGCCCAAACAAAAGCTCCCTTGGACTGCTCCAAGGTATTTACTTTCACCTCATTTTTTTGATAGCTAAGTCTAAGGGTATGTCTACGCTACGAGAGTACTTCGATGTCACTTAAATCAAATATGTGGAATCGATATTACAAAGTTGAACGTGTGTTTCCACACCAAGGACAGTATTTTGACTGTGTGAGTCCACACTAACGGGGCAAGCGTCGACATTGGAAGCGGCGCACTGTGGGCAGCTATCCCATAGTTCCCGCAGTTCCCGCTGCCCATTGGAATTCTGGGTCGAGCCCCTAATGCCTGCTGGGGGGAAAAATGTGTCGAGGGTGGTTTTGGGTAACTGTCGTCATCCAACCGTCACTCCCGCCCTCCCTCCCTGAAAGCGCCGGCGGGCAATCAGTTCGCGCACTTTTCTGCTGAGTGACAGCGCGGACGCCACAGCACTGCGAGCATAGAGCCCGCTGCGACCATCGCTGCAGTTATGGCTGTTGTCAACACCTCGCACCTTATCAGCCATCTTTTCTAGAGGCAGATGGTGAGAAATCGGGCGAGGAGGCTACGGCAGAGCGATGAGGACATGAAGTCTGAGAGTGGCACAGACCTGTCACAAAGCACGGGACCCCGTGCTGTGGACATCATGGTGGCACTGGGTCATGTTGATGCCGTGGAACGGCGATTCTGGGCACGTGAAACAAGCACTGAGTGGTGGGACCGCATAGTGCTGCAGGTCTGGGATGAATCCCAGTGGCTGAGAAACTTTTGCATGCGGAAGGGAACTTTCCTTGAACTTTGTGAGTTGCTGTCCCCTGCCCTGAAGTGCAAGGACACCTGGATGCGAGCAGCTCTGACTGTCCAGAAGCGAGTGGCCATAGCCCTCTGGAAACTTGCCACGCCAGACAGTTACCGGTCAGTCGCGAACCACTTTGGCGTGGGCAAATCTACCGTGGGGGTTGTTGTGATGCAAGTAGCCAAGGCAATCGTTGATGTACTGCTGTCAAAGGTAGTGACCCTGGGAAACGTGGAGGCGATCATAGATGGCTTCGCAGCGATGGGATTCCCAAACTGCAGTGGGGCTATAGATGGAACTCACATCCCTATCCTGAGACCGGACCACCAGGCCAGCCAGTACATTAATCGAAAGGGTTACTTTTCCATGGTGCTGCAAGCACTGGTGGACCACAGGGGACGTTTTACCAACATCTACGTCGGATGGCCGGGCAAGGTTCATGATGCTTGTGTTTTCAGGAACTCTGGTCTGTTTAGACGGCTGCAGGAAGGTACTTACTTTCTGGATCACAAAATAACTGTTGGGGATGTGGAGATGCCTATAGTGATCCTCGGGGACTCTGCCTACCCGCTAATGCCATGGCTCATGAAGCCCTATACAGGCACCCTGGACAGTGAAAAGGAACTCTTCAACTACCGTCTGAGCAAGTGCAGAATGGTGGTGGAGTGTGCTTTTGGACGTCTCAAGGGGAGATGGAGAAGCTTATTGACTCGCTCCGATCTCAGCAAAACCAATATCCCCATTGTTATTGCAGCTTGCTGTGTGCTCCACAATCTGTGTGAGAGCAAGGGGGAGACCTTTATGGCGGGGTGGGAGGTTGAGGCAAATAGCCTGGCTGCTGATTACGCCCAGCGAGACAGCCGTGCAATTAGAAGAGCCCAGCGGGACACGCTGTGCATCCGGGAGGCTTTGAAAGCTAGGTTCCTGAGTGAGCAGGGTAACCTGTGACAATTTTGTTGGTTTACAGAGAAGCTGAACCTGCCCCCATTTCTTTACCCAGTGACTGTTCACTATCCTCTCCAGTTTCATACCCTGTTCACCCCGTTCACCCCCTTCCAACCCACATTTAAAAATAAAATCACTGAAAATTTGTTAATGAACAACGTTTTCTTTATTACTGTTTTTGCGGTAAAGTGTTAAAAGTGGGACGCAGACTGTGGTGGGGAGCAGGTGTAGTGTACTGATGAAAGGACGCTTCTAAACTCGAGGAATGCCAGGCTCCTGCTTCTACAGTGGTCTGCCCTGGCGGACTGATTGTTTGAACGGAGCCTGCCACCCCTCCTGTTCGGTACTCTGTGTGTGGGGGCTATGTGACTTTGTGGCAGGGGGAGGATGGTTACAGATTCCCTGCTGCGTGGCTCTGTGATCCAGGATAAGGACCGCTGCATAAGATCTGTAACTGCCCTCCCCCGCCACAAAGTCACATAGCCCCCCACACACAGACAATGAAAACCACCTCCCAGACTGACCAGGGTGCCTAGTGACTGCACTGTGTGTGTGACCTGCTGCTGAACCTGCCCCCGTGTCTGTACCAACCACCTTTCCCCCCCTTAAAACAGACTGTCCTCTAAAAAAACATGATGGAAACAGTAATTAACAGAAACGTATTTTTTATTAGCAAATGGACAGTTAAGGGAATGAAACTGGGATGGGGGCTTGGGTGAGGTGGGAAGGAAAGGACTTATCAAATTTTGGGGAATGACAGCCTTCTGCCACTTGAGCAGTCTGCAGGGGTTGAGTGACAGTTTTCACGGGCTCTGCAGCCCCTCCTTCTTGGTACTTTCGGTGAGGGGGTATGGGACTTTGTGGCAGGGGACGGTGGTTACAGATAGACTGCAGCGGGGCTCTGTCCTCCTGCCTCCAGTCCTGCAGAACATCCACAAGGCACCGGAGCGTGTCTGTTTGCTCCCTCATTAGTCCAAGCAGTGTTTGAGTCGCCTGCTGGTCTTCCTGCCGCCACCTCTCCTCCCATTCGCTGTGTGCTCGCTGGTATTGGGACATGTTCTCCCTCCACTGACTCTGCAGGGTTGCCTCGGCTCGGGAGCAGCCCATAAGTTCTGAGAACATGTCGTCCCGTGTCCTTTTCTTTCTACGCCTAATCTGCGACAGCCTCTGGGAGTCTGATGACAGGGTAGGTCGGGAGACAGCCACAGCTGTGGGATGGGAAAAAGGGAGTGAATTCCTCAGAAAGATAAATTTTTGGGTGAACAAAGAAAATAGTCTTTCTCTGTGAAAAAGACCATTCACAGCACCTATCACATGCGCACTCGGGACAAGGTCGAATTTTCGGCCTTCGCATTCAGTCCCTGGGGTCTTGCAGTGCAGATCACAGAATCGGAACAGCACAGCGGAATTTGGGTAGCGGGCTGACATGGTAAGCCGTAGACTTGTGGCAGATTAAAACTTTAATAATAGCACTGCCCTACTTTCACGTTCAAAGCAATGCTCCTAGCGTTGGCCAGTTCCTGCTGCCAGCAATCCGGCAAGCATGAACTCTGCCCCTGTCCCACCCCCTCGCGGCTGTCCCCGGGAAAGATCCCTCTATGTTGCCCCTCTCCCGCCTCCACCGCATGGCTGTAAACCGGCGGTTACAGTTCTGTAAAGGAACAGGGAAGCAGTCCCAATACTAACATTCCCCTAATTCAAAGAAGGTCACCATGAGCGACATCACTCTGATCCGTATTTCAGACAGCGACAAAGAACGCATGCTTCGGGAAAGCCTGCAAAGACCAGGGCCGTATGCCGCCATGCTGTGCAAGGCAATGATACCGGAGTACTTGATGGTAGCCTGGCGTGGAAACGTTTCATACTATGGAGGACACAACAAGGCCGCTCTCCCAAGGAACCTCATGCAAAGGCTTTCCAATTACCTCCAGGAGAGCTTCATGCAGATGCCCCATGAGGATTTCTGCTCTATCCCCGGACATATTGACCGAATTTTACTGTAGCTGCACTGGCAAGGGCTAAACATAGAGCGCCTAGGGCAAACCAATCAAGATATACTGGACATTGTTAGATTTTTTTTGCAGCAGTTGCACTGCCAAAGACTAGAACTTTAAGTGCCTAGGACAATCTAATCATGAAAAAGCCACAGTTAATATTAATATTCTTTTCAAAATAAATGTTTACATGTTTAAACCACTTACCGGCTGATCCTTCCCCTGATTTTGGGTCTGGGTTAACGCCTGGGGACGGTTGGTACGGGATCTCTGTGAGGGTGATGAAGAGATCCTGGCTGTCTGGGAAATCAGCGTTGTAAGCACTGTCGACTGCCTCGTCCTCCTCATCTCCTTCCTCATCTTCCCCGTCCATATCCCATCCTCAGAGTCCACGGTCAGTGGTGGGGTAGTGGTGGCGGCCGCACCTAGGATGGAATGCAGTGCCTCGTAGAAACGGCATGTCTGAGGCTGGGATCCAGAGCGCCCGTTTGCCTCTTTGGTCTTCTGTAGCCTTGTCTCAGCTCCCTGATTTTCACGCGGCACTGCGTTGCATCCCAGCTGTATCCTCTCTCTGTCATGGCTTTGGAGATCTTCTTGTAGATCTTTGCATGCTGTCTTTTCGATCGCAGCTCCGAAAGCATGGACTCATCACCCCACATAGCGATCAGATCCAAGACTTCCCGATCAGTCCATGCCGGGTCCCTCTTTCTATTCTGAGATTGCATGGCCATCTCTGCTGGAGAGCTCTACATCGTTGCCAGTGCTGCTGAGCTCGCCACGATGTCCAAACAGGAAATGAGATTCAAACTGCCCAGACAGGAAAAGGAATTAAAATTTTCCCGGGGCTTTTCCTGTGTGTCTGGTCAGAGCATCCGAGCTCGGACTGCTGTCCAGAGCGTCAACAGAGTGGTGCACTGTGGGATAGCTCCAGGAGCTATTAGCATCTATTTCCATCCACACCTACCCTAATTCGACAAGGCCATGTTGAATTTAGCACTACTCCCCTCGTTGGGGAGGAGTACAGAAGTCGAATTTAGGAGACCTCTATGTCAAACTAAATAGCTTTGTTGTGTGGACGGGTGCAGAGTTAATTCGATTTAGCGCTGCTAAATTCGACATAACCTGCTAGTGTAGACCAGGCCTAACAAAGCACATAACCTATATTGACTCCTAGTGGGTCAGCATAACAACCTCTACTGGGTCACCAATTCTTCTAATTTCAACAAAATACTCACTATCTCAAAACATCTCTAATATTTCTAGCTATAACAACAACATGTTAGGGGCACCTAAAACCAAGGTCACTATTCACTCACTCTCTTCCATAACTTTCTATCCCATCCTGCAAGTATACAGTTGACTGACCTTGTCTCACAAAGGCCTAAGATTATTCCTAGCTATGTGATGTTTGGTTTTTAGAAGGCAGTAGCTGAATATACTAAATGACTGACTGCAGTACAGTCAAGTTCTGGGGTACATGCAGGAATGTCAAATTCCGGGTAACAACACTTCTTTTATCCTCCATACATTATATAGTGCATAAACAACACTACTTTTGCACCATTTCACTATGAACTGAAAGGTTATTTACACTATGTGCTAAACTCAGGACAGACAGCTGTAATGGGGTGGTGGGAGTAGTAGAAAACAGTCCCAGACGGTTAAAAGGCCCTCCTCCCTATCAACTGAGGAGGGGTGACTACAGATCAGTCTGGTTCGGCTGAGAAGGGGTTACCAAAGATCAATTAGGATCAGCTGAGCGGGAGTTACCTGAGGTCAATTAGGATCAGCTGATTCCAACTAAGGACTGCCTGAGACCTTTTTAAACCCTCCCCTGTTGGGAAAAGGAAGGTAGGTGCATGTGTGTGAGCGTGCCAGTAGGCTAGGAGCAGTAAGATAGTGGTAGTGTCACCAGGAGGGGAGGCTGCATTCCCTCCCATAAGGGAGAAAAACAAGCCCAAAAGACTGGCTGAGAGAAGGAATAGACTGTCTCTGTGCAGCCAAGGACTATTTTACCCAAGCCTGTCTCACCAAGGCTAAAAACAGCTGAGGTTGGTGAGACCGAGAAGGTACCTTGCCACAATTTGTTTTATTTATTTTGCATTCTGTTTTGTGTTTGTTTCTTAAAAAAAGAAAGTTGTTCCCTTTTACCATTTGCTATTTATTATTTGTAGTGTGTGATTAGTCACCTAAGTAATACTGAGTGGATAAAAAAAAATGTTTAGATGAAAATAACAAATGATTAGCAATTAATACCAAATAATGAATAATGTTCTTATGGATTGAATTAATAATCATAATTCAAAGTGTTGGGAGACTTTGGGAAGTTGTAAACAGTTTCATGACCAGCCAGCAGCCATACCAGTATTCATGAACAAATAAAAGAGAACTCAACTTGTTACTTACATTTCTGAAAGTATTTGTGAATAATTTTGCATTCAACTAACTCTATAACTGAGCAACTGAACAAAGGAGGTTATAATGACAGTCATTATCTCTCAACCTTCAAACCTGCCAATGTGTGTGACACAAGATGTTGAAATATGTGCCAACTGACCAAAACATAGAAGTCTCTTTTCTTGTTCATCAGGCAATAATTAACAGATTATAATAGGTTTTACCTGTTGTTAAGGACATTTTCTCATTGCATTAATAAAATAAAACAGTACTGGCATTGGTAACGCACCATGCTCCCTTCCTTGGCCTTCTCTCCCACCTTGACCATTAATCTGTTGCAGATTCCAAACGTGGTTTGATTCATACATAAAATAAAAAATCCTTGAAGAGGTTTTATACATAAAAAGATATAACTTGTCCATTAGCATAACAA
The DNA here is from genome assembly GCF_013100865.1 of Trachemys scripta elegans. Lineage (NCBI taxonomy): Eukaryota > Metazoa > Chordata > Testudines > Emydidae > Trachemys > Trachemys scripta. The sequence continues at coordinate 258,909,931 of NC_048298.1, read as the reverse complement.
AACCCAGATGTTTCATATTATGTGCACTGGGGGCCCAGATAGAGGGTAGAACATTTGGGGATGGAGAAGCCAGCCTGGTCTTCTCAAAGAGAGAGGGTGTCCCTGTTGATTTTCACAGGAGGGAGTTGGGGAGGAGGCAGAGAAAGCATCTCCAGGGCTAGACACTCCCTCCAGCTCCATCCCTGCCTTCTGAGTTCTGCCTTCTCATCCATTCCCTATCTGAAACCTATTATGAATTCCAGGGCAGTTCTCTCACAGGCCTTTTTCTACTACTGGTGGGGGAGAGGAGTGGCATAGAGGAGATCCAGAGCTGCAGGCTGCAAGCTCCTGTCTTCAGAAACATTGACTGTGTGGTGCAGCAAGACAGGGAGGCTAAACCATTTACAAAATGGCACTTACCACATATAAGAGCTTTGATGACAGTCCTAATACAACGTTAACAGTAATAAGAATCAGCTGTGCCCACTATAATGTTGAAAAATTGGTAAAATTATTTGCAGTATGAAGTTCTCTTAAATACCAATATTTACCAAAGAGAATTAGATTACATGATCCATATTCTCCATGGGTATATGGCAGCACAGCTCTACTGACTTTGATGGAGCTACGTTGATTTACATCAGATAATTATCTAGCCCCATAAATCCTTCTTGATTTGATCTCTGGTCATTACTATTTAGCACCAGTCATGGAATTTACAATGACAAAAATATCTGACACTAAATTAAAATGATTAATAATTGCAGACTAATACTCTTACAACTTAAGCATCTGTAATACCTAATTATCCTAATACAGGTATTATATAACCATATTTGTAATTAATTTGAAGAGGTAATCAAATGTTAACATTATGGTAATATGTATTATCTTCATAACATGAATTGTGTGATTCTGATTAGACATGGATATTATCAAATAAAGAATGCTAAAAATAGGAAAAGCTCAACTAAATTATGTGACTTTTCTTTCTTAGCCAAAAGAATAGTGGCTGTATTTACTCGACCAGTTCTAGATGTGCCTTTAAAGTACCAGTGTCCCTATGATATACCCATAGCAGGTAAACAGGAGACTAGACTTTAGAATCTACTCTGATTAAATAAATATAACAGCCATCAGTTATATATAAGGAGTAAGCATTTCTTTCAAATTACTTGCTGTGTTAGATGACATGAGTGGCATGTTAATCTCTAGTTAAAACATTATGGGATGATTTACTGTATTTTTTTCCCTTGGAGGTGCCTGAATGTCCATGATTTTCCTTTAAGCAAGTGAATTCTTCCAGCTGTGAATTAGCTATATTGCCATGTCTTTACGAGTTTTGGATCTCATTAGAGATCATTATACTCATGAGATATACTCTCATCTCACAAACAATCTAAGCAATGCCTTTTCAACCTTGATTGTGTTTTTTTGTATTCCCAAATTAATGTCTGTGCACTGTGATAGACTAAGAATATAAAAGAAAAAAACAGTCTGGCATCACAAATTGTTTCTGAATTATCTTGTGGATAACAACGACAAGTATCACTTCTTTCATTCTTTTAGCTAACTTAAAATTAAAATCAGATTTGCATTAAACCCCACTGATAGATAAGAGAATAAGAAATGAGAATTCATTTTAAGGGATTATAATATTTTGTGATAAATGTTCATGGAGAGGGTTGACATGATAATATATGCAAAGGTGGAATACTTAATGATTTTTAAAGTAGGTTTCAGATGGCAGACTATCATGAATTTTAGTTCAGCATTTTTAATTGCAATATTTTCACATTTCAAGCAATAAAGTGAGATTTTATTTTTAACCCGAATGTTTACTGAAAAACTAGTCAATCATCCTTTGGGCATGGCAGAAGAATAGAGATTACAAAGGTGAGATGCATTCTGAAATGGTCTGTTATAGCTGTGAGGAGCATTTCAACACATTGCAGGGTGGCATAAAGCCTCTGAAGACAGGAGCTTCACCTTAAGACAGTAGCATTTATCAACCCACCAAACCAGAGCACAATAGCTGTAAAGATGCTTCTCCCCAAAGCAGTCTGAAGAGATGCTAATGGCACTAATTCATGTTGAGGAGCCTGTGTGGTATCTGTGTTACTGTGCCTTCAGGTAACATCAAGCAAAATATAAACCCAGCTGTGCAGCCTGAGAGCTGGCTTCCAGCATAAATGTTAGAACTATGACCTCAGTATGGCAGGAAATCTCATTGACAAAAATGAGGGTGACAATAAATGTGTGGGCAGGGAGAATAAATCTTAAAGTTATTTTAAAACATTTTTTTTCTAAATCTGCAACTATGTTCGCTAATGAAAAAGCCGCAAACTAGGCAAGGTCTGAATTAATCAAAACAATCTCTGTAAATTGGCTCCCATGTTCAGAAATGTATTAATGCTCATGGGAGAGGGTGGTGAAAAAAGAAGGTAAAATGTGAAAGAAGGTTTCATTGCCATACAACAGAAAGAGAAAGTAACAAGTAGAAACATGGATTTTAAATTAATGTAAGAAATCCATGACCATATAGCAACTTACTGATTGTCATTCTGCTGAATACTATGGCTACCTGGGACTCTGTGATAGCAGCATAGACAGAACTCAGATCTTAATGCTCTAAAAGTACAGGCACCTGCCACTGGAAATTAAACAAAGAAAAAAAATTAGTCCTGACTTTTGGGTTTACCTGGAAATGTACTTTCCCCTCATCCCCCCAAAACACCTTATGGGTCATTCCAAGTGCTTCTCCCTGCCCACCAGCATTTTGTTTGTCTCATCTAGGGGTAAAATGAGCCTGTTATTTTTCATCTAAATCACTATTTCCTTCCTAGATTGGGACTGCAGGGTAGCTGCATCCACAATTGAGGATCTTTGTGGGGATGCATATCTGCCCACTACTGCCCTTTGTTATCTCTCTGAAACCAATGCAGTATTTCTCAACTCTGCAAAGAGCCACAAATGTATCAGCAGAACTTTGTGATAGACAGTGCCAAAGGTTGCCAGTAGGTCTAAGAACACTAGTATGGACATTTGGTGGCAGATCCTCAGGTGGTACAAATTGTCATAGCTCCACTGAATTCATACCCTTTGTCCATACCATGAAGGGAATAATCTGTCAATATGACAGAGCATGTTATCCATGCCAAACTCAGTTCAGAAACTAGATAGGAAGAGTCTAAAAAAGGTGAGTGTTGGCATCTTTCAAGCAATTATGTTGACTATGGTATTTGTATCTCAGTGTAATAACTGAAATTGACAGACATCTCTGTCAGTGTATCAATATTTACTTTGTTTTGTAATTATGGAGGTGCCTTTTGGATTACATTTACTGAAATAGTCTATACGGTGCTGAATATGTATTATATTATATTACAAAACTGTGGTGAGGCCCAGTTGATTACAGTTCAATACACATTTTCTTCCATCTTTATTTAATTGAAGGTCTTTACTTTTAGAGACTATGGTTGGGTTCTTTAACCAACAGCTTTGGAGTGGTTTTATCAAAGGTAGAAATTTGTAGAGGGTAGCGATACCTTAAATTGCAAAATATTTTACATGTGGTGTAGCAGATAGGCTTCTGGTAAGGGATTCAAGTGACCTGAATTCTATTCCTGGCTCTTCCACAGATCTGTTCAAGTCAATACAACTTTGTATGTCCTTGACTTCCCAATCTTTTTTTTACATATATACTGTAAGCTCTATGGGGCAGCAACAGTCAGTACATATTTGTACAATATTTAGCACAATGAGGTCCTAATCTTAATTGGGGACTTTATGTCCTGCAGTAATACTCATGGTAAGAATCAGAATTATAGTATGAAAAACCTATAGTCTTCCTATCAAGCCATAGATAATAGGAACTGGAAAGGTCTCCTGAGTCAACAAAGCCAACATCTACAAGAAAAAGTATTTACTTCTACACAAAAGAGCTGATACCTTGCAAATCCATATTCATGAGCATTGCTGTGTTTCCTTGTCTCTTTTGCCAACAGAAGTTGGTCCAATAAAAGATATTATCACATTTATCTTGTCTTTCTTATATCAATATCCTTTCCTTACAAGGTGTTAGGGGATGAGCATTTTTTTTCATTTTATTTAATTTATCACCACATAGCATAATAATGTGTGCTATTCCTTTAAAATTAAAAAAAGAAATTCACCTGGAAAACACTCATTTTTAGGAAAATCATTGACAGGTGAGAGTTCTCTGTTAAAGATCACATTTCCAGGACCTATCTCAAAATTATTGAAATACTCATATACTCTACTGTGCTCCATTGAGGCTACATAATGAAGATTTGAGGCTTGACTCTGAATGCCCATCCTTCTGGGAAGTTTAAACTACAACTGTAATGTTTTCAATGTAGTTTTAAATATGAATAGCATAATAAAAACTTAAAAATATCACTTTATATCCCATCATTCAAAGCTAGAAATTCAACCTCAGTCCCTTTGGATTATCTTTCAAATATTTCATTTTATGGATGTTCTTCACTACATGCTTTTTGCCAGATTTCAGTAGTCCAGTGAGCCAACATTTGTTTGACACTTCAGCTGACATATCAATTTCCATTTGTTAAGATGGTGTCATGAAAAAAACTGTAGATATTGAAGGATGTTCAATATTATAATAATAATATAATATTATGAGATTACTGATGTTCAATATTATATTTAAATGAAATAGGTGTTCTATATAGTGTCCAGATAAGGTATGTAAATACTTTTAAACACAGGGCAATATTTTGTGGCACGTACAGAAACAGTGAGCTCTAAACCACATGTTAGGTATAGATTCAGAAAGTATGCGAGAAGCTCTAAGGCAGTGCTGAGCAATATGTGGCCCACAGGGACATGCTGGTCACCATTTCCCACAGCTCCCATTGGCCAAGAATGGCAAACCGTGGCCACTGGAAGCTGTGGTCGTGCAAAGTAAACAAACTGTCTCGCGGCCCGCCAGCAGTTTACCCTGATGGGCCGTGTGTAGCCCATGGGCTGCAGGTTGCCCGCCACTGCTCTAAGGACAGAATAATTGCTTCCCAAGGAAAGCCACAATGTATTAGGAAGGTCTTTAGGGTTATTTTTGTCTTTATCTGCTGGAATATTGCTGGACTCCTGAGGACTATTTATCCTTAATTTAAAAAGGATTTCTGGTTTTCAAATGAGCATTGCAAAGGGAGATTGAAATCATATTTATTACAGTGAAAGATGGCACATTAGCTAAAGACACTAAAAACAGGAACATTCCAGGTAAACACATCAGGTCACTGAGTTACACTTCTATTTTAAGGACTGCAAAGCCATGAAAGCCAGATGGAAGGAGCATTTTGAGTAACACAAGCCATTATGCAAACCAGGAACAACAAGGCAGCAGGGCCAGATGGCATACCAGCTGATGTCAAGTTTGGATTTGAAGAATGTTAAGGAAGCTCCACAAACTTTTTCTACATATCTGGTATAATGAGAAGATTCTGGAAGACTTGAGAAAAGTCAACATTGTTACAATCTTTAAGAAAGGAGATAAGTTGAAGTATGGAAATGTGTGCCTTGCTATCTACCACAGGGGAAATTCTCTCGCATATCCCCTTAAACCGATTACTTCCCCTTGCTGAGGAAATATTGCCAGAATCGAAGAGCAGTTTTAGACTTTCTGTGCAGCAACTGACATGATCTCTGTTGCCCGTCAAATCCTGGGAGCAAAATCAGGACCTGTACATGGCCTTCATCGATTTGAAAAGGTCTTCGACTCTGTCAATCATGAAGGCCTTTGGAAGGTGCTGGCCAGATTCAGCTGCCCTCCAAAATTTATTAAGGTCCTAAGGCTTCTCCATGATCAGATGACTGCCACTGTTCTCTCTAATGGCCTGGAGATAGACCCTTTCATCATCAAAACTGGGGTTAAGCAAGGATGCATTATTGCCCCAACCTTTTTCTCCATCTATTTAGCAGTCATTTTTGTCCTTGTTAAAGACTGACTCCCCAGTGGAGTTAACATTCAGTACAGAATGGATGGGCTACATTTTAATCTTCAGCGTCTCTGTTCGAAGTCTAAAGTCCTCAGGGTATCCATTAGTGATTTTAGAATACTGATGACTGTGCCATTTTCGTGCACACTGAGAATGACCTTCAGTCCACAGTGGATTTTTTTTGCACAAGCTTACCAAAGCGTAGGACTCTCACTCAATATTGAGAAGACTAAAGTGCTCCATCAGGAGATAGCAAACAGCTGTAAACAGGAGTTTGAGTGGGAGTTTGCAAGGGGAGCTTGAGGGGAGGACTAAGAGAACCAGGCAGAGGAACAGACAGGCTAGTGAAGGGAGTATGTGGTGGTCTGGCAGTGTTTTGGTGCTCGTTGGAGGTTTTTGGGTGGTGGTGGTTTGATTTGTGTTTCCCAGACTAACAGAACTTAGGTGAGAAGGCTATGATAGATACAGAGGCAGCAGTGGTAATGACCCAAGCTGTGGAAGACACAGTGAAGATGACTGGATGTGGAAGCTACAGTATGTAGGGGGGAGGGATAGCTCAGTGGTTTGAGCATTGGCCTGCTAAACCCAGGGTTGTGAGTTCAATCCTTGAGGGGGCCACTTAGGGATCTGGGGTAAAATCAGTACTTGGTCCTGCTAGTGAAGGCACGGGGCTGGACTCAATGACCTTGCGAGGTCCCTTCTGTTGTGAGATGCTACCGGGGTGGTGCTTCTGCTTTCTCCTGTTGATATCACTCGGCTGCGTGCGCGTGTTCCCTCTGTGTGCTGCCCCAGCTCTGCGCAGATAGCTGACACAGCAAACCGAACGAGAACCCCCAATAACCACAGAGTCCAGTAAGGTACAAAGGCACCTCGGCCAGGTTTATTGCGATGCTGACACAATTTCAGTTCCCCGTAGATTACTTAGTCTACCAGGCATACTGCTAGAAAGTGCCGCTCGGCAATGGACTCAGCTCAGTGGCGGGACTTTCCACTGCCCCCTCGGCCGGACAAAGACACCACCCCAGGGACACATTCTTATACACAGGTACAAACAAGTTACACATCACTCCTGACATATTGAGGTGCAACCCCTCTACGTAGCAAGGTATAACCCCTCTACGCAGTAAGGTGCCGCCTCGCACCTTGTATCTGTTGGTTCGATCAAAACAACTCTATCCATCATTTTACCCTTTTTGCCCCTGTCATTGGGATGGGTCGGTCTGTTCCCTGTTATCTGTGGAATGTTCTGGTATAGTGTATCTTGCTACCATGTTTATACTGTAACTATGCTAAATGAATATGTATTTCTGCAACATCAGCCCTTTCCTTGCCAACTTCTGTGAGCAGGGCCTGCCTCTTGCTCACAGCTTAACTTTGCTTCATATTAGCGAAGTCTTGACCATTACTTTAGTTTGGTTCAGGCCTCATACTGGGCCTTCATTAGGCCTTTACTTACTATATTGCCTTCACTTACTACACCTTCCAGTTCTAGGAGATAGGATATCTCCATTTATTTATGTACATGATCCTGGAGGGGATACCTGAAAAGAGTTTTGTCTGAAGTGCTGCTGGTAGAGCTGATGGAAGAATAGATCTGAGGATTGGAAATGCAGGTGGAAACTCTGAGTTTAGAAGGGGGTTTGAGCAGATGATGGAGCAAAGACATGAGGAGGCTGAAGGGAAAAGCTCAGACTTGCAGATGGAAGTGGGACCAAAGAACTCTGAGGGGAAACCGCTGAGTGAGGAAAGTGGACAGTGGAAGCATGTGACTAAGAGAACCAGGCAGTGGAAAAGACTGGCTAGAGAAGGAGAAATAGAGCTCAGGAACAGGTTTGCAGAGCTGGAAAATGAAGAAAGGGCACAGCAGGTGGTCACTGAAGGTGAGAGGGCAAGGAAGAAGAGAAGAGCAGCTAGTCCTATAGGAAGAGGGGAAGAGTCAATGGAGATAACACCAACTATGAGCCCCATGAGGATACGAGATGGGTTGTGGAGGATTGCAAGGGACAATAGGAATTGAGAGGACTTACAGCCAGAGGGAACAGGGGATAGACCAGAGAATTGCACCGTCACCAGGAAAAGGCAGGTCTAGGTGATTGGGGACTCCTTACTGAGAAGAATAGACCGGCCTGTAACTAGAGCTGATCCAGAGAACAGAAGGATGTGCTGTCTGCTGGATGCTAAGATACGGGATGTGGACCTGAGGCTGAAGAGGATCCGAACGGGAAAGAATCCACTGATTGTCCTTCATGTGGGAACAAATGATAAGGCTAGATTCTTGCTGGAATGTATCAAGGGAGACTATGCTAGACTGGGGAAGACGCTTAGGGAAATCGAGACTCAGGTGATCTTCAGTGGAATTCTGCTTGTTCCTAGAGAAGGAAAACAAAGGTGTGACAAGATGATGATCAACAGATGGCTCAGGAAGTGGTGCTATAAGGAAGGCTTTGGGATGTATGGCCACTGGGAAGCATTCATGGACAGAGGACTGTTCTCTCAGGATGGACTTCATCTGAGTAGGGAGGGAAATAGATTTCTAGGATGGAGGCTGGCACAACTGATTGAGAGCTTTAAATTAGGAATTTGGGGGAGATGGCAGGGCTGCCCAGAGGGGAGGGCGAATGGGACAATTTGCCCCAGGCCCCGTAGGGGCCCCCATGAGAATTTCGGAGGCTCCCCCCACCTCTGCCTTCCCCCATCCCCCTGTGCTGCATCCAGGAGCGGCCTTGGACAGCGCTGCAGCGGTGTGGCTCAAGCGGGGACTGAGCTCCCCCCTCTCAGAGCCGTGTGGTAAGGGGGTGGGGCTGCGAGCTCCTGCCAAGCGGCGGGAGCTAAGGTCCCACTGGAGTCACGCCGCTGCAGCGCTGTCCAGGGCTGCTCCTGGATGTGACACGCTGAGGCACCAGGGGATGAGGGAGGGGGGGGGGAAAGCAGCATGGTAAGCTCCTCTGAGCCGGACACCCTATCCCCCCCACAGCCCTGATCCCCAGCTCTGAGCCCAGCCCCTCTGAGCCGGGCACCCCCCGACCTAGAGCCCAGCTCCCCACCCAGCCCTGGGCAACAGCAGTGCCACCCCCAGGCAGCGACAGCTCATTGGCACCAACCATCACCATCACCCAGCAACAGCCTATTATGTAGTTGCAAATGTATACATACCATTAAAGCATTTCCTTCCAAATCATGAGATTGTCTCAAAATCATAACATTAGATTATATTTAAGATTCTTTTTATTTACCTTCTGGATCTCAAACTTTAGGTGCCCTTGACTCATTCTAAAGCTTTTCTCTACAACCATGAGGACTAGAAACTTACTTTTTTATTTTATTTTTAATGAAAGCTGATATTCTCATGTATTCCCATGGATCCAGGGCTAGGGCCTTAAGAAATATACCAAATACCACAAGAGAAGAAAAAAATTGAGAATATGAGAATAATATTAAAACTGGAAAGAAGACCAGGAAATTGTCCCAATACATAGTATCAAGCCACTGAAAGCTAGAAATAACCAGATCCAGTATATAGTCCTTATCATGAATCAAAATGGGACCACGTTAAGTTCAAACGACTTAACAACTGTACAAACTGATGAGAAAAATCTCTTTGTAAAGTCATCTATGTGTATATTAAAAAGCTCCAGTAAGAACATCTTAGAAATTGCAAGTGCTCTTTTTGACAACTCCTAGAAATGGGACAGATATTGAAGTGAAAGCCAGGGAGGTAATAGATAATTGCAAAAGAACAAAAGTGCCCTACAGACAAGAGCTAAGTACTCAATATCTCAAACTTCTTGAATGTGTTATGATTACAACAAAAATATTTTTAAAATACAATACTGTCTGTCTTAACTGAAATTTTTGAGAAAAAACAACACAAGTAATCTGGTGGAGAGGATAATGGACATTGACTCATCCTCATTCAACTTTGTTTACATCAGGACTACTTGACATAATGTCAAATATTCAGCAGCAGAGGTCTCGTGGGGAAAGAGATGTATGCCCCCAGGAACTGGTTGAAATGCTAGCATGATGGCCATCATCTTGGTCAATACACCAGAAACTGAATTGGGGACCTCCAGAGTTAAAAAAGCCTAAGCCACTGCAGCTTGAGCTAATGCTCAAAAGCTGCTGACTGTAGAAACTCATAACCTCTGTGATTTGGCACAGAGGAGGCCCTGTAACACACTCGCCAGTGGGATACATGCTACCTCTAGTCAATGGAAGGTCATCCTGAGCTGTTTGAGTCCCTGATGAACCCATACTTATGTGATGGCTGCCATCTTGACTGACATACCAGCTTTTACCACCTACAGTGTAATTATGCCTGTTTTTATTATCCATACAAATGTCAATTTTTATTTATTTATATTTGCAAGGTGCTTAACTTTTGGTATATCACTGGTATATCATAGCTGTGAATTCCTCAACTGAAAAATTACCTTTGTATGTCCAGTTCTGTGTTTTGAGAAGCTAGCAATAGCAGAGAATCTAGAAACTCCCTCCCTCCAGGTATGACCACCTCTCCACCCAGGATCATAGGAGCTGCTGTATCAGAATATTGTGACTTATTTAGCCTTTGACAGTCCCCAGCAGAAATAGTTCAGTAGAAAGTACTAGAAAGCCTACATTATTCAGAGTCTTGTGAAGTTTCTTTCTGACCCATTATCTAGTGGTTATTTTAAGCCCTGGATACAGCTGGTCAAAAAGTTTCAACAATATTTTAATGAAAAATGTTTGTTTTATGACAAGCTGTAGCCTAAACACATGATACAACCATCCCTCCCTCTGACACACTGCCCCCAGCCAAGTGACATTTGAAAGTGAGGAATTAATTAAATGAAATGTGTGTGAGTGGAGAGAGAGGAAATAAAGAGTAGAAAATGTTGTGGGAAAATATGGAATTGATGGATTTTGGAAGGAGGAAGATATTTTATATCACATGTATTGGCAGCTGAGTTGAAAAGCTTTTGAAGCATCCTCTTATTAGAAATTTGGCAGCATATCACTATCTTAAAATATTCCATTCCTTCAGTAACAAATATAAGGTCCTTCTGACATCTTAGACTACTGTGAAGTGATCAAGGGCCTGATTCTGCAAAGTGCTGTGTATCCTTACTTCTGAAGTGCTCAGATTCTTACAAGTGTAGAGTTCTAGTCAGAGTGGGTCTCTGGGAGTAGAGGAGAGAATGTTGGGGAAAGATTGGCATTATTATTATTTCTTTGTTCCAGATTTTAAATTATCCTTTGCCACTTACTTGACCTACTCATTTGATATCAGGAAAGCTGTCAAAAATAATGGTAAGCTCTTATCCAAAAAGAACATTTTTAAGCTTATGAACAAGGGCATTTTTAGAAGTCAAGTAGCAAAGTGATTCACATGTACCATGGCTCATAATCTTTGTGTAAATTATATCCAATATCATTTGGTAATTCCTAAATTAAAGTGACAAGTAACTCTTCCCACATGGCATGGCTATTGTTATACATGACTGCGTGGGCACATTTAGCCGTCTTAGCTTCAGTGAAAAACCAATGTGAGAAAATGTATTTTACAGAGTACAGTACAGTACTGGTGCGTCCACCACTTTTACACTTACCAGATCTTTATTTATTATTTTAATGTAGGAAATTTAGGTTAGTATTGTTGACACCTCAAGTATCACTGACATGCTGTTCAGAGCAGGGTCTGTGTCTTCAGATGTGTTTTTACAATCCTTAGCAAAATGAGGCCTCAATCCTAATACATATATTAAATTAGATATAAACACTGCTCCTCCCATGTTATACTTTTTTTTTCTAGATTGGAGAATCCTCTATTGGCAAATTTCTGTTCTGCATGTAGGTACATAGCGCAGTACATGTAGGTACATAATGCTTCCCATGGCTCCTGTTGGTGAAGAATGGCAAACTGTGGCCACAGCAGATGGTCAATGTAAACAAATTGTCTCATGGTCCACCAGCGGATTACCCTGATGGGCCACGTGCGGCTTGAGGGCTGCAGGTTTCCTACCACTGACATAGAGATTGATCAAATCACCCCTTAACTTTCTTTTGGATAATTTAAGTAGATGGAGCTCGCTGAATCTATCAGACATGTTTTCCAACCCTTTCATCATTCTTGTGACTCTTCTCCAGAACCTCTCCATTAAAAAAATACCCAAACCATTCTTACTGAAGAATGGATAATTTTTAATTACATGATCACATACTCTTTTTTAACAGGATCCTTTCATTGTGTAGTACACAGATGGACTGTGTTCTGGGAATGAATCAGGATTCTATAATTAATGAGGATATTATCTGTAGAAATCATAGAAATGTAGAGTTGGATAGTTCATTGTGATCCAGTGCCATCTCCCTGCACTGAGGCAGGATGAAGTGCACCTGGACCATCCCTGGCAGATGTTCATGGAATCCCCACCATTGCAGGTTTTTAAGAACAGGTTAGACAACCTTCCTAGATAACTTGTTACAGTACTTAACTTTCCTTATATTTAGATTCCCCCCCCCCAAAAAAATATCCAACCTGAGCCCAGAGACAGGGCTAAAGAGATTACCAATGGCACAGGGACAGGCCCTGTTGGACCTCTGAGCCCAGAAGGGGCTTGTGCGTTCATGCATATTGACTGTGTGTGACTTGGTTGGAAGCTGATCCACTGAGGAGACTTCTGACAAGGGCAACAGCTGGCAGGGGGCACCGCCAAGAGAGAGACAGTGCAGAGTCACACCCATCCAACAGGAGGCACTCTCGAGAGGTGAGTGCACACCATCACAAGTACCCAAAATTAGTGGACAGTTTTGGGCTTTGTTTCATGGTGCCTCATTTCATTAATATTTTTTTGTAAAAAGTAGTATGTGATTCTGTAATGAAAGACTGTATCATAATATATTTGCAGAATGAGGCCAAATTAAGGTTGCACCTTAATTCTGGCATTTTCTAACCTTTGAGTATCTGACTCTGCAAACTTAATGTTCCTTTTATGCAATTTCCTAAGTTTTTAAAAGACTTACATTGAAAAATATAAAATTGCTATTGCATGAAACATCTGACTCCCCAGATGCTCACACATTTTGCCAATGGGTTTCACAGCTATTTGCTGGACAGCCAAAGGAACGCTGAGATTCAGAAATACTGTGTTCTAGGCCAGGTACTGTAGAGGTGTGTTCTCTAATGGTTACAGACCCTTCTAATTCTCTCTGGTCCCTTGTATTGCCACCACCCCAACTCTTGCCCCCCTCACACAATGCCATATGCTACTCCTCCTGTCTCTGGCTCCTGCCCATGTACTCCTTTTTTCTATTTTTAACCCCTTTGCTAAGGGCTCCTGCCCGTCTTCATCCCCTCCCACTCTGCTTCTATCTTGCACTCCCAGCTCCTCCCCCTTCTTTCTGCTCCTGTCACTCTTTTCCTTCAGCTTTTCCCTCATACTCCCAGTTCTTGATCCTAACTCCTTCCCCAACCTCCTGTCCCTTTCTTTCCTCCCAATATTCCTTTCAGCCTCCACCCCGATGCATGAGTCAGGATGCCTCCTCCTTCTCCTTCACACTGTCTGGGCACCAGCAGGTTTATAATTAATAGTACAGGATAGACAGTCTTCCAGATCCCAACTCTTCTGCTTATAACTTGGTCAAGTTAGGCAAATTTTCACAGGGACAGCAATGTGCCATAGTCAGTGGAAATGAAGTCAGAGGGCTCATGTTCCTTCAGGGACAATTATTGATTGGATACCAGGGGAACTGGAAACTGAAGAAGTTAGTCTGAAAACCACGGAGCCACAAACAGAGAGGTCAACAGGGATTAATAATGTTCGACTTGTTCAACTTAACCTATATTCGGGTTCACTCTTTGCAAATGAAACATGGTGGCAGTGTCTGAGCTGTGAATTCTCTGAAGTGCAGCAGCTGGTAGCAGGAGACATGGAACTCTGTTTGAAGCCTCCCAAAGCCCTGGATTTTGCAGACAGAAACCTAGACCAACAGTGGACCTGGTGGAAGGAGGCTTTCGTGCTGTAAACAGACCTGGCCATATAGGAGGACGACAACAACAGCAGGAAAGTAAAACTATTATTTTACCTTATTGGGGAAATAGCCAGTGAGGTCTGCAGCACTCCAATACTTACCATTGCCTCAGGCCTCAGTGATCCTAGGATCCCTGGGGAACCATTGCTCTCCACAGCAGAACAAAACTGTGGAGTGACACAGGTTTTCCATTAGATAGCAATTCTAAGGGGACTTTACAAACTCCCTGATTCAGGTTGAAGGAATACCGGTGGGGGTCTGGGCATCCATTATTTGTATTTAATATTTTAAAAGCATTTTTATATAATAGAAAAGTTGTATCCTGATCAGTGGAAGTGGAGTCAGAGGACCAAAGTTCCCTAGAGAGAGTATCATTAACAGGAAATGGAAAAAAGTGGAGCTAGTCTGTAGGCAATGCAGGCACATGAAAACAGCAATCCACCGGGATTAGTCTACAGAAAGGATGTGGACAAATTGGAGAGTCCAGTGGAGGGCAACAAAAATGATTAGGGGTCTGGGGCACATGACTTACTAGAAGAGGCTGAGGGAACTGGGCTTATTTAGTCTGCAGAAGAGAAGAGTGAGGGGAGATTTGATAGCAGCCTTCAACTACCTGAAGGGGGGTTTCAAGGAGGTTGGAGCTCGGCTGTTCTCACTGGTGGCAGATGACAGAACAAAGAACAATGGTCTCAAGGTACAGTGGGGGAGATCTAGGCTGGATATTAGGAAAAACTATTTCACTAGGAGGGTTGTGGAGCACTGTAATGGGTTACCTAGGGAGATGATGGAATCTCAATCCTTAGAGGTTTCTAAGGCCCGACTTGACAAAGCCCTGGCTGGGATGATTTAGTTGGTATTGGTCCTGCTTTGAGCAGGGAGTTGGACTAGATGATCTCCTGAGGTCTTTTCCAACCCTACTCTTCTATGATTCTATCAAATTCCAGTTATTCAGTGTAACCTGCATTCAGCTCTATTTTTTTTTAATGACACATGCCCACCCCATCATGCTTGATGAGAAGGTTGCAGCCATTTTTTATGCATGTGAACCTAATCAGTTGTCCATGCCTTTGTCACTTTGATTTTACACTGTAGTGTATTTTACATGAGGTTACTTTTTAAGACCATTCCAACAAAACAATGCAGAACAGGGCTGACCATTTGGTATACATAGTATGATCAGTTTTAAGAAATATCAGTTCATCGCTATATACTTAAAGTAGGCTGCATAATATTCCTGAAATAAATTAACCTCATTTTCCTGAATCAATCATTTGTTCAAAATTTCAGGGATAAACTGATGTTTTCCTTCCCAAATTAAAAAAAAAAAATTACCAAAAACTAATGAGCTAAAGACTTGCTCAACCCCAAAATTACCTGAAATAATCCTAGTGTTAATTATTTGTAAAGGGAAACAGAGCTTTCATCAAATTCATAATGGATTAATTTTTCATTCAGCATATTTTTCAGAAAAAGAATTTTTTGTAAAAATATTCCTTCCTTGATGCCTCTTTAAATCCACAAATTATCGTTTTATGGCTTTAAAGTTATCTAGTAAAATACCCAACGATGCATAAAATCTATCTCCACTCCACTTGAATAATTTTAATGAAATTATCTTTTATATTTTAATACCACTTTTTAAACTTAATGAGAGTTGATGGTAGCTGAACATAAACTAGGATTTAAAGTATAGATTAAATGAACCACATTTTTGGGGGATCATTCTCCCAGTCTTTAATGAGGGGAAACTGTTTGCAATTTTTATCAAAACTTTGAAATGCACTTCATTTAACCTATGCTTTAAATCCTAGTATGTCCTGACCATGTTATACAAATCAATTAAGAAAGAGTAGGTCCAAAATAAATTTAAAAAATAAACAAAAAACAACCACCATGACAGACAGTCCAGAGACACATTTCCATAGGAAATCAACAATAGAAAATAATGACAGGTTTCAGAGTAGCAGCCGTGTTAGTCTGTATCCGCAAAAAGAACGGGAGTACTTTTGGCACCTTAGAGACTAACAAATTGATCATGAAGTTGATGGATTTCCACTCCATACGGCTAAATGCAGTGCAGATACAGACTAACACGGCTGCTACTCTGAAACCTGTCATTATGCAAGGCACTGCATTTAGCCGTATGGAGTGGAAATCCATCAACTTCATGATCAATTTGTTAGTCTCTAAGGTGCCACAAGTACTCCTGTTCTTTTTAATAGAAAATAAAAATCTCCATCTTAACCATCTGTCAAAAAATGAGAGTGAAATGGCAAGAAAAATAGTAGTATCTGGAAATCAGAAAGAAGAAAAGAAGAATACAACAGGTCAAAAAAGCTTCACTAAAATTTGTGCAATTTTTTTTTATTTTGTCAAAATTTCAAAAACTCTCATCCACTCTAAAGTGGCATGATAGTAGGGACTGTTCAACAAGCCTGTCTTGCCAACAAACAAAAAAGCCCATCAAATTATAGTTAAACAAAGACATCTACCAAATGTTAAGGTTTTTTTTCCTGTTTGAGCTTTCTTATCTTCAGCTGTGAAGGGTGAAAAGTTTCTGCTGAGGTTGGGCGTGGAGGCAGATGGGTTGTCAGCTAATTTTGAGCAGCCAGATACTAGGGCAATAAGAGCAGCCCTGCAAGGGGTTCTGCATCTCCATGAGGCTTTAAAAACCTGTTTCAGTAATGAGCCACAGTAATGTGTAATGCTTATCTATTCTGTGTCTTCCCATACCATCCCTCCCTTGGATCAATTTCCCTGTAAACCCCCACACCCCAACCCCTGTGAATGGAAAAAATAATGAGCATTTCTTTCTCGAAGCATTTACTTTTATTATGTAGACATGAAGAAACTGAAAAGAACAGAAAAAATAAGTTAACCTTGGGCAAACAGGAGGGGAGAAACAAAGTCAACTTCTTTTCTAAGGCCTGGTCCCCACTAAGCCCCCACTTTGGACTAAGGTAGGCAAATTCAGCTACGTTAATAACGTAGCTGAATTCGAAGTACCTTAGTTCGAACTTACCGTGGGTCCAGATGCGGCAGGGAGGCTCCCCCGTCGATGCCGCGTACTCCTCTCGCCGAGCTGGAGTACCGGCGTCGACGGCGAGCACTTCCGGGATCGATCCCAGAACATCGATTGCCTGCCGCCGGACCCTCTGGTAAGTGTAGACGTACCCTAAAACACGATACTCTTGACTATCTAAGATCTTGGAATGGGTGCCTTCTGTTCTTTGAACCTTCCCTGGGATTGAGCGGAAGTGATATTGCACTCCCCTGCCCAGCCTCATGGAATGTTTGGGGGAGGAGGATTGTGAATGAGGTGATGCTTGCAGGCAGTTCTGCAGGACCTGCTGAGGGAGCCTAGCAACATCACATCTTGTGTGGCACAGTCTTATTCCTGGGAGGCTCTCCTTCTCTCCATGTTGATGTCCAGATTCTCAGAGAGTGAAATCTTCCAGGCTCTGAGCTCTGTCTCAGCTTTCCCGAGGCATTCATTATCTTGTTGAACATGTCATCCTGCATCCTCTTTTTCTGACTTCTTATCTATGAAAGCTTCTTTCCCATTGTGGAAGATGCCCTGAAGGCCAAGCTTTCCACTGTAAGGTATGCAAAGAACAATGCAACCATCGACAGTGCAGACATTGTTTCTGGTGCAAGGCTGCTATTAAAAAAGAATCCCTTTACTACACTCCACTGCTAGCCAGAACATAATCAGAATCCCTAGCTATTCTATGAACTTGTTTTCTGTTTCAGCCATAGTGATTATGGCCCCAAGGCATGGGGAACAGGCTTTGTGATGTAAATTGTGGCAAACTCATATCAGCACTACAGTTGGGCATTTGAACAATGTCCCCTCCCCCTAGCAACATGGATGTTGCTTGCGAACAGGGAACAGCATTTACACTCCCAAATTGCTGTCTTCTGGGGGAAGGTGGTGGGGGAGGGGGAAGACACAGGAAATCTTCCCAGCCCATCCTTTAACACTGCTCATGGAAAACACGGTTGAGAGACCCAGAATTCAACGTGTGTGAGTGGGAGAGTGGGGGGGAGGAATCATATGCTCGACTGTTTGCAGTGCAAGCACTTGTAATGAGAACTTTCCCCGTTTCCCCTAGGTGACCTTATGTGATATCAGTCTCCGGAGGGTGACAGCGGTCATACCAGATGCTGCAAGGTATAGACCTGGTCCTCATGATGCTGTGCTGTTTTCCCAGGGGCGGATTAGGGTTTTGTGGAGCCCTGGGCCAAAGTAAGTGGAGGGCTCTCCCCAACCCTTCTGTCTGCAGTCTTCTCCTGCCTCATGCTCCTGCTGAGGAAATGGGGTCGGGGTTCAGGGGCTTGCTCTGCCTACCCACCCAGCTCTCCTGCTAGGGGGCGGGGCATGGGGGCTTGTCCTGCTTCACCCAGTTGGTGCTCCTGCCACTCCCTCGCTCGAGAACCGGGATGGTGGAGCAAACCCCTGCTCCCCAATCCTGTTCCCCGGCAGGAGTGCTGGGCAGGTGGGCAAAGCAGGTCAGGGCGTGGGGGTGTCCATTTTTCCAGGGGCTCCCAATTGGCTGGAGCCCCTGAGCATGGGTCCCATTGTCCCAGTGGCTAATCTGCCACTGTGTGTACCACAATGATGATAGCAGACTTAATACATGAGTGGCATGGCAAAATGTCCTACCATGGTGGAGGAAATATGGCAGCCCTCCCCAGAAGCCTTCTGCAAAGGATTGCAGAGTATAGGGTGACCAGATGTCCCGATTTTATAGGGACAGTCCCAATTTGGGGGTCTTTTTCTTAGATAGGCTCCTATTACCCCCCACCCCTGTCCCAATTTTTCACACTTGATGTCTGGTCACCCTAGCAGAGTACCTCCAAGAAAGTTTCCTAGAGATCTCCATGGAGGATTCCTGGTCATCAATGTGTACATAAACAGTCTTTTCTGGGGAGCACCCTCTGCATAGCTGGAGTGGCCAGGGGGAAGCAGATACCCACCACATCTAATTTTTTGCTCTGATTATACATAAAATATAATAGCATGTAACCACTACAGTTTAATTGTAAATGTAAACTCATTAGAGGTGCCTTCCATGGCATCACACTCTGCTACCATGCTGTTCCACAACTGGGTGGGCTCCATGGTTAAAAACAGCTTCTGGCTCCTGGGGAGAATTGATCCACCTCTTACCTGTCTCCCATTCTCCTCCTTCTCTTCCTCATCCAAAATGTCCTCTTTATTGTTGCCTGACATGGCCCAGGATTCGGACTCCTGGGAGGAATCAAGGCTGCATTTAGGGCTAGTGGTGGGGTCGCCACCGAGAATCACATGCAGCTCATTGGAAAAGTGGCATGTCTGTATGGCAGAACCAGAACGACTGGTTCACCTCCCTTGTCTTCTGGTATGGTTGCTGAAGCTCCTTTATTTTCACATGGCATTGCTGCATGTGCCTGGTGTAGCTCTTCTCCCCCATGCCCCACCTGATCTTTGCATAGTTATCAGTGTTTCTTCTGCTGGATTGGAGCTATGTCTGCACAAACTCTTCTCTCCACACAGCAAGAAGATCCACCACCTCCTGTGTACTCCAGGCTGGAGTGCGTTTGGGGTATTGAGTCTCCATAATCAGCTGTGCTGGCGAGCTCTCCATGATGATCAAACAGAAAATGGGATTTCAAAAGTTCCTGGGGCTTTACCAGGGGAAGGGTTTTTTCCTGCATACCTGAATGCTGTGCAGTGGAGTTGAAAAGACTCTCCAGAGCAGTCACAGTGGAACATTGTGGGACACCTACGGAAGGCCAGTTAAGTCAAATTACATCTACACTACCTCTATGTTGACCCATGAACAGTGAAGTAAGTGCTATACCTCTCGCAGTGATGGAGTACAGAAGTGAACATTACATTCGACTTAGGTCAGCTGAAGGGACCTAGTTGTGTAGATGCATACATTATTAGCTTGACTTAAGGCAGCTTCTGTCGACGTAAATTTGTAGGCCAGGGTGCTACTCCAGCACAAGTCTGTCCTTCCTAGCAATGAAGTGCTGCACTTAATTAAACCAATTATAATTGTAAGAAAAGGAAAAAAAAATATATATACTATCTCATTCAAAATCATTAATTAAGTAAATTGAGTACTTTTGCTATGTGCATTTTTGACTTTCGTTAATAATATTGGGATACTAAGAATTGTGTGACTAATAATAAATTATTGCATTTAAGAGACTTTTTCCTTATTGCAACATTTTACCATCACTTGTGTTTTAGCATTGATCTATAATCACCTTGTCTTCTAAAAGGTCAGAGAGAGTCAGTTTTCATGCAGCAAAGATTTTTCATAAAATGTGACAAACTGATTTGGCTTTTTTAAGGTCCTCAGATTGTAATCATGTGGAGTTTCTTGCAAACTATAATTATATAGCATGCTTATAATTTCATCCAGCACAAACTTTGCTATTAGCGTCTTATGTCAGGATTACTTTATACTTGGGATGTGAAAACGCATTCAGGTCATTTTTAACCCACAATTTAGTGATGAAAACCTTTAAACCTTCTTTTCTATTTATAATTCTGTTTTGGCTTTCATTCCTTATCATTTCTTGTTTCTCCAGTGTTAGGTGTTTTAAGGGCATCCCTGCTGGCTTTCACTGAAGTTTCTATGCTAAAGAAAGGATGATTGAAAACACAACAGAATGTCAGTAATTTAGTTGGTAAATGGGCCAGCATAGGAGAAGTTATTTGGTGCTGCTGTTTAGGGTAAAACACAAGGTCCTCTCTCCTATTGAGTTGGAATTTCTTTAAAAAGTTTGAGCACTCTTCTCATGATTATTGGTAAGTGTAAAAACAATTTTACGATTACATACATAGACTCATATTTGTAAGCACAAAAGAGACTCGTTAAAATTCTGACCCCACTTTGAAGTCAATAGGAGTTTTGGCATTGACTTTAATAGACCTGGGATTTCATCCCATGTTTAGAAGCTGGCACAAAAGAGAGAATATAGTTAGAAGAACATAAATGCAGAAGACCTGTGAAGGAAAATAAAAAAAATAGCCATGACAGAAAATGGATTTATATGGATTTGCCTCTACAGATGTGAGTGAGCTGAAAATGTGTTCATGATGTCCTGTTTAGTCATAAGGAATCTTTGTGTAGCTGTTCCTGGGAGGAACTTGCACAGCTGTTCATTAGTATTGTTATGTTGGAAGGTGTTAATGGCTGTTATCAAGGGGGTCTTTGATCTGTAGACCATCAGAGGTCACTAAAACTGATGGTTGTGCTAGTCAAGCAATTAAATGTCCATCTATGTAGTGATAATTGGAAACAATAGTAAGCCACCACCCAAGACAACAGGACATATAGTGAAGTTGAGCCATGTGGGCTGAATGAGTTCCCTGTGACTGATTTTAAAACACTGGGACTGGGGGAATGATTGGTTGCAGCTGTGTGTGTGAGAAGCAGAACAGATACACTGAGAGAAGCAGACATTAGTGTGGCCCTGAGATGATGCTTGGAGAGAGAACTATTTTTGTCACAGAAAATACTGAGAAGTCAGACTTGGATGTCTGAGCAAGGAAACTGCCTGCTGTTGTTTGTTCTTACTGTGTTCAGGAACATAGGACATTGTGTATGTTCTTTGTAAATAAACAGGATTTCACCAAAGAAATAGCTGGCTCATGTAACCAGTTTCTCCTCCTAATGGAAACAACACAGCAAATCCACAAATGTTGGCTAATCATTTCGGACAAAAAGGGGAACAGTATTTCCACATGTATTCTGAAATAATTATAATTAAGAATTCCACAGATTTTCCAAATTTTACATTAAATCCACATGAAAAGTCATTCAGATTTCCAGTGGCATGATAGAAAACACTTTTACATTTTGAAAAAAAAAGTTTCCGTTCATATCCTTCTATGCATGAGATCTGTCATCCTGCCCAATTCAGATCTCTGCATGAGAAATTACCTCTAGCTACGCTTAAATAACAAACTAACATAGTGACTTAGTTCCTTAGTCAATAAATACTCAATACAGTTCCCTCTATTTAATTGGGAATACATTCACTGTCCCGAGACATCTATACAGAGCACATCACCGGCCACCGCCAATACCGAGAGTGAGCCAGCGTGACTTCGTGCACCCACAATGAGGAAGAGACCTGTAGACTTCCCTGAACCCACTGAACCAAACTGTACTCCACCATGTGAGGGTCATCCTATCCCCATTAGCCGGCCCGCTTATTTATACCCACAATTATCTGTAATTCGTGTATGAGTGATGTACCCTCATTGCTTGCTGACTGTACCTTGATCTCACCCACCATATTGGGGATATTGCAGACTGTATATTTTATGTACTATTCAATACCAAAATACTAACATCCCCCTATACTCTGTATGTTACCCCCGATGACTAATAACTGACGTTTCAAACTCTGTATTTTCTATTTTTAAATTAGTGACACTCGCTAGCACAGGTATTGCTTAGGGACTCAGGTCTTTCAATAAACTGATTATCAGAGTGTAAATACAGAAGAATATCTTTACAAATGTCAAAATATTGAAGTGAACTTGGCATAATTGTTAATTCTGATGCATTTCAACTAAAATGGTGCAAATGTTTAAACTACATTTTTGCTATAGATCAAAATAGGTTTGGATTTTTATTCTTTTAAACACTAATTAAAAATGGCTTTATGTTACAAAATTGAAACTTAGCATTTTCAGAAATCTTTAGTGAGATAGGATTTTGGGGGAAAGTACAGTTGTAATTTAAAATCATTCAATAAGTCTTCATTTTACCATGTAAATGTTGATCACCTTGCAGAAACTGTAACCATATGTTTGGTTAAAAGACCACTTGTTCATACCAGGTCTATGAGCACATTTAGTAAAATTAAAATAATATATACTGTTAACAGATTACCTAGAGATGTGGTAAATTATCTGTGTCTTGTTCTCTGTACATCAAGATTTGATGTCTGTCTTCAGGATATGGTCAAGCTCAAACTCTTAGAATTTGAGCTAGATACACAAATCACTGTGTAAAATTTTCCATGGCTTCTGTTACATAGGTGGTCAGTCTAGAAAACCACAATGGCTTTAAAACCTAGAAATTTATGAAGTTACCAATCTCTAGGGTCAAAAACAACACAACAGAAATGTAGAGGGGGCAGAATCATGGCTCTGATCCCCTCTGCACAAGGAGCACTCTTTTTATAGGTGCAGCAGCAATAATGACCATACTGCACCTGAAGCGGGGGGGGGGGAGGGGGGGGGGATCTTGTCCAGACTTGCCAGAGGAAGGTATCATGCTTTATGGGTGTGGGGGAAGGAGGTCAGAAACTACTGCAAAAAGGTGGTTGGAGGGTCAATTTGGTGACACTGATGAACCCCCAGGGAACATAACAGTGTAAAGTTTTAAATGGTGCATTCCCTGGCATAAGAAGCCCTTTCTCCAGGCAGCAAGAAATGCAGCAGCAGGGAGCAGAGGATACAGGCAAACTAGGCAGCATGGCACCACATGGATGCAGGAAATTGAGAGTGGGGATGGGAGGGGGGATTTCCCCCTTCTCTGGTAAGGGACAGGCAGAGCCAGGGCAAAAGGAGGAGAGAGGGATGGTGAGTCAGCAAGTAAGATTGCAGGTGCAGGATATGATCACCAGGGAGGGGGAAGGGAGCTTTCCTCCCTCGCCTCACAACCCTGTTGTGAATAGAGGCATTGGGGATCTGGTTTCACTTTTTCTCCTGCTGTGGCAGATTAGGGCTGGGAGGAAAGTACCTTCACTGTGAAGGGGGAAAACAAACACTGAACAGGACAGTGCAAGTGGGGTTGAAGAGGCAGATGGTGACCCAGGGATAGGATCATTGCAACAGGGGTAAGGACTTGTTACCAGGATGGGGCTGGTGGATCCTAGGGTGATGTGTTGGGTCCTCCAAGGCAGCTTCATAGACTGAGGATGGGGATGTTCCAAAGGAAGCAACCACACATGCAGGTGAGATGGCTTTGTTTGCCAGTGGGACAGTCAGCAGTGATTTGCTGCAAGTGGTCAGTGATGTTGTTTCTGAGATTGTTTCAACAACATTGTGGGACTTCCGAAGTGTACTTGGTCACCCAGAAATGGGACACCTTTCTCCACTGAATGCAGGAGATGGGGGGTGACTTTGACTTTAGGAGTGAATGTGATCTGCAACAGACAGAGGTTGGTGTGTGTGACATAATGTGATTAAAATCTGATCATGCAAATCATTGTTGCTACCACTGTTATATAATTGCAACAAATCTTATACAAAGTGTGTTAAGTAAGGTGTCAATAGAAATTGTATGATTTGCTGGTTATGATTATGCTATTTGTATTCATGTACCGTTTTGGTATTTGAAGTTAGGACTGCTGGATCTATACCTATATTTCAAAATGTTTGCTCCTGGGTAGCTCGCACAAGGTAGTTAGCCAGCACATCTTGGAGTGACTATTCAAATTGAGTGGCCTATCAAAAGAACATTTAACTCACAATGGAAGACGCCCACCTACTCTGAATGGACTTCCCTGTGAACGTGCTGTTTGAAGTATAGGTAATGATTTCCTGCTATGACTAAGCGGAATCAGGCATGGGCCCATGTGACTCCAAACTCCTTTTTATACCTTTGATGTTCCACTATCTGTGCTGAAGGCTTTTTTTGAAACAATGGATTTCCCTCCACATGGCAGAAGCTATAAAAGGCAAAGGAAACATCTCTGTTTTGCCTCTTTCCTGCTCAAGCTATGGACTATGGACTTATACTAATGGGAGCATTCTAACCAAGGAATTGAGGACCTTCCAATGATTTGGAATCAACCAGAGACTTTACTGAAACCAGCAGTTTATTCCATCACTGCTACAAGCCTGAACCAAAACCTTTGCATTTATTGTATTTATTTGATTCCTTTCACCAATTTTAGCTCTCACCTTTCTTTCTTTTTATAAACAAACCTTTAGATTTTAGATACTAAAGAATTGGCAACAGTTATTTTTTGGGGGGTGGGGGATAAAATCTGAGCTGTACATTGACTTGAGTGTGTGCCTGGTCCTTTAGGATCAGAAGAGCCTTTTATTTGATAAAATTGGTTTTAAAGAACTATTCATCCTAAAGTCTGTTTTTGGTGGTGATGCAAGGACTGGAATGCCTAAGGAAACTGCTCTTCTGAGTTGTTAGCCAGTGTGGTGAAACATAAGTTTACTTTTATTGCTGGTTTGGTATATCTCATGGGAGAATAATCTCCAGTTTTCGGGTGTAACTGCCCTATTTCTTAGCAGTTTGTCAGGAATTTGGTATTCTCAATTGTGACCCATGGAGGCATGGTTACAGGGGCATAAGTAGCACATGTGATACCCTGCCACACAGTGTGGCAACTGGTGGTGGTTCCAGGGGCCTCCGTAAGATGCAGGTTTGAGCTTAAATTGCCCCCCTAGGACTTTAATAGGTCCTGGATGGGTAATAAATAGGTTGGGACTAGGAGTTGGAGACCCTGAAGCCATATCAGACCCATCTGGGGGCATCCCAGGTGGGGACACTAATGACATTACACAGCTGCTGCAAACTAATATGCAATTTTTGCAACAACTTTGGGCATTCAGGGGTGAGGGGGTCTGGATGGGGTAACAGGAGGACATGAATTTGAGAGGCAGGAGATGGGCAGATGGGGCAGATCCGTGCCTGGGTATGAGAGCCTGCAGCAGGGATGAAACCCCTGGGCACATTTCGACTCGGTCCTGGGATAGGGTTGAGGATTGGAGGGGGAGAGGCTGTGGGGCAACAGGGCCTAGAGGATGCCCCATCAGTCAGTCCTGAATAAGTTATGCTGGGGTGGCTGACCCGATGGGAGCTCACTTTCTTAATACGACTAAGGATGGATAAAATCCTGAGAGGTGAATATGTGGACATATTATCCGTGTTGCACAGGGAGATGTTGACCGATAGTAATGGTCAGAATAGGGAGCTGCCCAAGTGGCCAAGGATACCTAGAATTTGAGGAAATTGGGAGGCTGTCTTCCTTATCTGTGCAGGTGTTGTTTAAGAATATGGATATAATCAGGTGGACTTATAATACAATCAGGGGCATGTCTTGGTTTAATTATGATAAGCATTTTGATTGAGGGCAGCAACACAAACTGGGATCCAGTGGGACACACCTTATGACATGTTGTAATCCTGTTCAGCATTTGAAAAATATAGTACAATGTTGCACTGGGCAGTGGTGAGGGAAGCTGGACTATGCTACATAGTGCATTATTCAGATGACATTTTGTTTGTGGGACAAGCAGGGTTGGATGAGTGCTCAGCTGTTGGACACATTTTAGGCCCTGCCTAAACGTTTAGGGATACCCCCAGTGAAAAAGAAAACAGAGGGCCCTTCCACTAGATTTATCTATCCATGGATCGAGCTGGATACAAGGGCGGGCATATTGCAGCTTCCCCAGGATAACATTCAGAAGCAATTGGAATGGCTTTGGAGAGCTGTAGGAGCCAAGAAACTCGTGCTACGAGACCTTCAGGCTATTATGGGGCACCTGAACTATGCCTGCAGGGTTATTGCTCTGGGACAGGTATTCTATACCTGGCTTGTGGCAGCAATAGTGGGAATAGCCAGGCCACATCATTACATACATACAAGTTATTAGAAAGATGAAGGAAAACTTGAAGGTGTGGGAATGGATTTTGAGTCAATTTTATATGGTGTCGTTAAGGATGAAGGAATGGTTATTAAAGGCAGGTTTGAAAATCCATTCAGATTCTTCAGGGGGTATGGGTTTTGGGGTGTTTACCAAGGTGGGTGGTGTGCCCAGAAATGGCCCACCATCTGGATGTAAAACAGGGTAATGTGTGACATGACTTCCCTGGAACTTTTCCCCATTTTAGTTGCAGTGGTTATTGGAGGACCTGAGTTAGCTAATAAAAGGTTGTGTTTCTTGTGCGACAACATGTTGGTGGTTCATGTTATCAATTGCCAAACTTCCAGATTACACAGGATTATGAATTTAGTGAGGGCATTTGTGCTAGAATGTTTAAGCCTTAACATCTGTTTATTCCAAGCATGTTCCCATGTTGGATAATAGCATAGCAGATGCCTTGTCTTGTTTTCAATTTGACAGATTTGAGGCGTTTACACCAGGAGCTAGCAAAGAACCTGAGTGGATGCCGCTGATGCTATGGAGCCTCAGTGTATGATGTTGTTAGTGGCATGGAGTTCTTTGGCTCTGGCCATGCGGCTGAGCTGTGAAGGAAGTTTTAATGTGTTCTTCCAATTTCAGGATCCTGAATGCTGGTCATCGATATGGCCCATCACAGCAGGGCAGGTGCTGTGGTACATGGTCATTGGTTACCCGGCTGCTGGTGACCTCGATGATCCTGACATAGTGCAAGGGACAACTGAGTTCTTTTGGGAGGATGGGGATTCATGTGTCAGACTTGGGGGCTGACATGTTTTTGGCTGCTATAAAAGTGGCCTTTAGGATATGTCTGGCAATGCGACTGGGTTTGGGCGGTGGGAGGCAGCCAAGCAGATGTCAAGTGCAGGTACTACATAGATAAGCCATCCAGTGACCAGATAAATGGCCTGATAAAGGACTTAAAAAGGAGGTGCTGGTTAAAGAAACAGAACAGGGGTGTGGTTCATATGATTGTTAGGGCACGGAGCAAATCCCCCTTTCTTATAGTCCCCTAGGTTGATGGTAAGGTCCAAGCCATGGGTTGACTGAGGGACCTGGATGGAAAATGAAGGGGGGCTGGTGGAAGCCCGGGGTAGTTATTTGCAGGAACATGGAGTTGCATGCACTGTACAGTTTTATCTACCGGGTAGTCCCTGACATGTAATAATAGAATTGTGGCCTGATTAAATCCATATCAAGTGTCTCTTGCCTTCTTTCAGTACAGCTGGACAGTATTCCCCATGCCCACATGGGAGCTCGAGGAATCCTTGCATCTCTCTAATATCTTGTGAAATACATGCAGGGCAATATGCCTGCATGTCAACCACAACACATGACCATGCCTTAATGACAAAAAACTGGTCCAAAAAAGAATTCAGCACCTTAGTAAACAGAAGAGCTGGCCAACAATTTTCCAAAAGAGCAGCATTCTAGAATACAGCTTCAATGAAATCAAAACATTTCCTGGGAACAAAAAGATTTTCTTAAAATTTTCAACAACAACAACAAAATCAATGTTTCCTTTTAACAAGGCCCAACGATTTTGAAAATATTTCAATTTTTGGAAAATGTTGACTCCTTATTCAGAATCAGGAGAAAAGGAAATTTTGAAATATCAGAATTTCTTATAGGACAGAAATTCCAAGCTTTCACCAGCTCTAGTAAGCAGTTCTGTTGTGCAATTAGTCATGCTTCATTTCTCAAATACATCTATTTTTATATAGACATCAATTTGGCACTATACTGTCAGCTGTTTTACACTGCTTCCAATTAAGATATTTTGACACAAGCATTGCATTTAAAATAAAAAGAGCAAAGCAC
This sequence comes from Trachemys scripta elegans, assembly GCF_013100865.1. Taxonomy (NCBI): domain Eukaryota; kingdom Metazoa; phylum Chordata; order Testudines; family Emydidae; genus Trachemys; species Trachemys scripta. The sequence goes on along the minus strand of NC_048298.1, from coordinate 258,881,470 downwards.
ATCTTCAAATCAAAAGGTGTGTCCCACCATACCCTAAGAAAGTTCGGTAAAATTTTAGAAATTAATAGTAAAAAGACTTTTAGAGAAATATATCCAATGATGCTTTATGAAGTTTTAAAATATTTTCTGTTTACATTTTATGTTCTCTCTCAATTCTTTCCAAATGCAGTGCTTGTAAAAATCACAGTTCTATAACGATAGTCTCAAGCTTTAGTGAAAAGGATATCACTGCTTTCACTCAAGGCTACAAATTTAACATAGAACATCAATTATATGCATTGCTATGATACACGATTAGTACTACAAGGTAACTACATACTGTTATCTTGATTAGGCAAAAATGAATTATTACTGGCTTTAATAGTATGGTAATCTGACAATGAAAAGTGGGCAATTTGTGTTCTATAACTGCATGTAATTGTTATTAAAAATGATGTGACAAGATTTACCAAGATCTGTAGCTAGATAAACATTATGGCATTATATACAGGAGTATTGGATTCAGTGGGAGCTTTGCCTAAATAAAGAGTGCAGCATGTAAAACTCGTGTCAAAATATTTGATTAAAAGCAATTGGGTGGAAGCAAACTGTGGGATCTGTATGCTAAAGCTTATTGAGCGCTTTGCTCAGTGTGGAAGTGGCATACAGATCCCACAATTACAGTTTTAGGCAGATTCCATTCTTCATGTTAAATTCTGAAAAGAGAGCCTGAAATTGGATTCAAGTGCAAGATCAGGATATCAGTCCATCACTCTAATCTACACAAAGGGATCCATTATACTCATTTATATTTAATTTATTTGTGTGTGTGTTACTGAGTGCCCTATTGACTTCTTTGCAAACCACTTCATGCCCACCCTTGCACTGAACATTTTTTCTCCATTCATTCTGTACAGAATTATTTGGTGATCAACAGAAAAAACATTTAACCCCCAGAACTGCATTTTAGGGTGCAGTTACATTGGTGTTGAAGTTAATGATTTCTCCAAACAGGCGAAAACCCACCTAAAAGAAATCAGTTTCACAGCAGAGTTTAAGGGAAGATCTATTTCTCAGTAAAAGAATGATAACGCAAACTTAATAAAACCTTAGCTATAACATATAGGCTAACCTGTGTTTGTTTGTTTTTTTTAAATAATCCAGAATTGTGTTCAGAGGTTTTCAATTAGAATGGGTTAGATATTTTAAATACACTTTCAAACCTAAAATAAAACATTCATTATTTTTAAAAAATGATATAAATTTTAACTAGCCCTACATGAGCGTGTAACCCCTGTTTGAGTGTGTGTTGCCACTCCCCCCTGGCCTAGTCTGGCCCAGGAGGACATGAATCTGTTCCAGCTCATGCTTTTTAGTCATGGATTTCCCTGGTTCAGTTCCCTGTGTATCAGCTAAAATGGTAGTTGGATGGGGGCAGAGCATGCAAACTTGGATGCATTCACTATGGCATAGAAAGTCAAGAAGTATCTAATATCAGTAATGATCCCACTCTCTTTCTCACCAACCAGTGGAATAGGGATAGTGCAGGCAGAATACACAAATAATCTTCTCAAATGACATAAGAACATAAGAATGGCCATACTGGGTCAGACCAAAGGTCCATCCAGCCCAGTATTCTGTGTACCAACAGTGACCAATGCCATGTGTCCCAGAGGGAGTGAACCTAACAGGTAATAATCAAGTGATCTCTCTCCTGCCATCCATCTCCACCCTCTGACAAACAGTGGCTCCTTACCCATTCTGGCTACAATCCATTAATGGACTTAACCTCCATTAATTTATCCAGTTCTCTTTTAAACCCTGTTATAGTCCTAGCCTTGACAACCTCCTCCAGCAAGGAGTTCCACAGGTTGACTGTGCACTGTGTGAAGAAGAAATTCCTTTTATTTGTTTTAAACCTGCTGCCCATCAATTTCATTTGGTGGCCCCTAGTTCTTATATTATGGGAACAAGTAAATAATTTTTCCTTATTCACTTTCTCCACACCACTCATGATTTTATATACCTCTATCATATCACCCCTTAGTCTCCTCTTTTCTAAGCTGAAAAGTCCTAGCCTCTTTAATCTCTTCTCATATGGGACCTGTTCCAAACCCCTAATCATTTTACTTGCCCTTCTCTGAACCTTTTCCGATGCTAGTATATATTTTTTGAGATGAGCAGACCACATCTGTATTGAGTATTCAAGATCTGGGCGTACCATGGATTTATATAAGGGCAATAAGATATTCTCCATCTTGTTCTCTATACCATTTTTAATGATTCCTAACTGTAGTGGGGCGGCAGCAGCCAATCAGAAAAGGCCTGTGGAGAGCCAATCAGGGCCAGGCTGGGCCCTATATAAAAACTGCCTAGCAAAGGAGAGGGCAGTCTCTCCCTGACTAGCAAGGGAAGAGGACTGGCTCCTGAGGTAAGGAGGTAACACCTTGGACAGAGCAGTGCTGTGCGGTCCGGGGAGCAGAGAATAGCTCCGGCCCAGTTGCCAGGCTATGGCCTCTGTTAAAATGGGTCAAGGAGGTGCATGGGGTCACAGGGGAAGTGGCCCAGGGAAGATAGGTAGACAAGAGGGGAGAGAAGGAGGGCAGAGAGAGGCTGTGTCTAGAGGAGATGAAAAACCCTTCCAATTATTGAGATGATCTGTTGTATTGTCTCCTGGAGCTGTGGAGCTTATTGTTCTTCAGAGATGTTGAAAAAATTGTTGACATCTGAGTGAACTGAACCATTTGAGAACAGACAAGCTTCTTTTGACACTCTCAGATTTCTTTGATGTCTTCATAATTTATACAGATTTGGAGAAATATTTTGACAGGTTTTGTTACTAATAAAATATTCACAAAGTACATCTGTCGCTACTGACCAAAGCATTGGATCAGATGGATACGTTCCTGCAACACTGCTAGCTACTATTTATTCTTTTTATCAAACCCCATCCCATGGTAATTGTAATGACAACCATTTCTATGCCATGGACAAAGGTGGCTGTGATGCAATGACTGTGGTACCTGTGCACTGACAACTATTGTCCTCATTGGCTTTAAACAGCAAGACAACTGTGCTGTGAGTAAATCATCATCTTGGTGATATCTGCCTTTGTGCTGTATTGACTGTCTGTAGTAATTGGTAATGCACGTGGCTTAAAAAATTCCTCAGGAGCACATTTCTACTCCTTTTCTTCCTTCTTGATCTCCTGACTCCTAATTCATTGTAATCTAAATCTGGGTGAACTATTCACAATAAACAGTTTATTTAATAAACAACTTCTTTCTGTTCATGAAATATCCACAAAGAGTTATTTTTCCCAAATTTGAAATTATTTGAAAAAGAAAAAGAAATCAAAGTATTTGCAACATTTTTTCTTCAGGTGTTGGCTATTTGCACTGTGTGAGTGGTCATTAAATAATATTGTATTAGCTCTTCTGCCTGATTGGATGACATTCAAATCCACAAAGAGTTGTTAGGATGTCCAGTGTACATTCCCAGCTGTATTGTACTCCAAAGCAAATAATATATATATTTAGTATTAGCTAGCCTAGCAGAATAATACAATGTTATTGTATTGGTTTGTTCACAATAAATGCAGCAATTAAACTATAATGAACTGAAGTGCATCCATATAACATTGTTATGCCAAATTAAAGTACTTTCCTTGTTAATAATTTCAGTCACATAGCTCTGAACTTGTTCAAATTAACCGCACAGCATATATTCCATGATGCAACATTCTGCTGTTCAGCTGTAAGCTCTATGGTTTCTCTTGCAGTACGCTGAGAGATGTCTACCAGAAACTACAGGAATTCTGAGACAAGGGGTCAAACTGACAAACTCCCATAATTGCTCTTCTGGTATCCAGTAACTTTGCCAGGCAATTTTCAACTGCTGTCAGGAAGCATGGAGGGCACCCTAGTGTTGTGATCATGACAATCATTAATAAGAACATTAATATAAAGCAGGGATCGGCAACCTTTGGCATGCGGCCCGCCAGGGTAAGCTCGCTGGCGGGCCAGGCTGGTTTATTTACCTGTGCTAGAGGGTCCCTGGGTCAGGACCCAGAGTAGCATGTGGGCCTGGGTCCCGCCTTTCCCCCCTTGCACTGTACCTGGCCACAGAGGAGTGTGGCTGAGACAGACTGCAACTTGCCCCTGAGGTGAGGAGCTAGACTTTGGGGTTGTGGTTGGCCACTGAGGCAGGTGCAAGCCGAAGGACTGTCATTAACACCTCCTCTTCCCCCACCTGGAAGAGGGTGAAAATGGAGTAGTGGGCGCTGCCGGATGGCAGTGTCCTGAAGCGGACACTGCCAAGTGGGGAGCAAAGCAGTTCCCAAATCAGCAGAGCAGACAATGGGTGAGACACCATACGCAGAGGGCGCTCCACAGCTGACAAGAACTAATTCCTGGAGCAACCAGCAGGAGGCACCAGCGATGGTGAGTCCTGACCCCATTACACTAACATCCTGTTTGCTTTTTTGAGTGCCACTGCACACTGCATGGATGTCTTCAGAGAAATATCCACGATGACTCCAAGATCTCTTTCCTGATTAGTTGTAGCTAAATTAGCCCCCATCATATTGTATGTATAGTTGGGGTTATTTTTTCCAAAGTGCATTACTTTACATTTATCCACATTAAATTTAATTTGCCATTTGTTGCACAATCACTTAGTTTTGTGAGATCTTTTTGAAGTTCTTCACAGTCTGCTTTGGTCTTAACTATCTTGAGCAGTTTAATATCATCTGTAAACTTTGCCACCTCACTGTTTAGTCCTTTCTCCAGATGATTTATGAATAAGTTGAATAGGATGGGTCCTAGGACTGGCCCTTGGGGAACATCACTAGTTACCCCTCTCCATTCTCAAAATTTACTATTTATTCCTACCCTTTGTTCCCTGTCTTTTAACCAGTTCTCAATCCATGAAAGGATCTTCCGTCTTATCCCATGACAACTTAATTTACCTAAGAATCTTTGGTGACGGACCTTGTCAAAGACCTTCTGAAAATCTAAGTACACTTAGATCTCCTTTGTCCACATGTTTGTTGACCCCTTCAAAGAACTCTAATAGATTAGTAAGACATGATTTCCCTTTACAGAAACCATGTTGACTTTTGTCCAACAATGTATGTTCTTCTATGTGTCTGACAATTTTATTCTTTACTATTGTTTCAGCTAATTTGCTCAGTACTGATGTTAGACTTAATGGTCTATAATTGCCGTGATCCCCTCTAGAGCCCTTTTTAAATATTGGCGTTACATTAGTTATCTTCCAGTCATTGGATACAGAAGCTGATTTAAAGGACAGGTTACAAACCATAGTTAATAGTTCCACAATTTCACATTTGAGTTCTTTCAGAACTCTTGGGTGAATGCCATCTGGTCCTGATGACTAGTTACTGTTAAGTTTATCAATTAATTCCATAACTTCCTCTAGTGACACTTCAATATATGACAATTCCTCATATATGTTGCCTACAAAGGACGGCTCAGATTTGGGAATCTCCCTAACATCCTCAGCCGTGAAGACTGAAGCAAAGAATTCATTTAGTTTCTCTGCAATGACTTTGTCTTTAAGTGCTCCTTTTGTATCTTGATCGCCCAGGGGCCCCACTGGTTGTTTAGCAGCTTTCTGCTTCTGATGTACTTAAAAAAACATTTTGTTATTACCTTTTGAGTTTTTGGCTAGCTGTTCTTCAAAACAAATGACCAAATCCTATGGGGCATAAAGGTGTCTTACTCCGTGACAGGTGAGCTCAGCAACAGTATGACCGATCCTTAGCATTATCAGACTCCTTTGGTAAAGGGCAGCTATGATCTGCAGAGACTCAGAAAGAAGCAAGGAGCTAATGCACCCTCTTTGTTCACCCTGGATCCCTATCTGTCTCTGTCTTTCCTTCCACAGGCACTCTGAAGACTAATATTGCCAATGCTAGTAGTTCTATGGGGAAGGATATACTGGAGGAGTTAGTATTTAGGGGTCAGAAAGACTAAGAAGGTCTTGAAGAACAGTAAAGCAGAGGTGGAAGATGGGGAGTTGAGAAAGGTGCAGTAAGTTACAAGTACAAAAAAAGCAGGGGATGGAAACAGAGAAAGCAAAACTGCTGTCTGAAAGAGAAGATGGGGGATTACCCTGAAGGAGCATCAAGGCACAAACGATCTGGTATGGAGGGTCATAGGGCAGAGGCATTATTGGGGAAGTGGGGAGAAAGCAGTCAGGAGCCAGCAAAGCAAAGATACAAGGGGAATCTACAGAACAGAAGTCAGGGGCCAGCGTGGTACTCCCAGTATGGTGGGGAGAAGGAGTAGGGAGAGGAAGTGGAGAGGTTAGGGAAAGCAAGGCAAAAGCAGCTGAAGGAGGTAGAGTAAGGCATTGGAAATGAGTGTGTAGCCCTTCTGCCAGGTGGAGCTGGCAGCAACCAGGGCCAGGTTCAATATCTAGGGGTTCCTTTTCAACAATACAAAACAGACCTGGCTTGAGCCCCCACCCAGTAACCTGGGAAAATTACACACCATCCCTGGGTACCTCTGAGAAGCAAAACTTCCCCACTCACAAGCACAGAGTCTGAGTGAGTGCAGAAAAGAAACTTTTCATGCAAGGAGGGAAGTCACACAACATTAATTAGGGAAAATGCCACAACTGGGATTCATAAACATAAAACTGTGAGCAGAACACCCATCCCAGAATGTGTGGGGCAGTGCCTTCTGCATCATGTTCTTGAGTTCTACAACCTAAAAGTTCCTTTTCTGTGCCTTTCTCTGCTCCCTCACCACTCACAGTGGTTATCCTTGGTCAGTGAGGACCCAGGGTTACGAGAACTGTACAAAGTTCTTTGCAAGACTGATGCTAAAGTTTTAATAGATGTCATTACATAGGATAGCACAATGGTTCTCAAGCTTTCCAGACAACTGTACCCCTTTCAGGAGTCTGATTTATTTTGTGTACCCCCAAGTTACACTTCACTTAAAACCTACTTGCTTACAAAATTAGACCCAAAAATACAAAAGTGTCACAGCATGCTATTAGTGAAAAATTGCTTACTTTCTCATTTTTATCATATAATTATAAAATACATCAATTGGAATATAAATATTGTACTTACATGTCAGTGAATAGTATATAGAGCAGTATAAACAAGTCATTGTCTATGAAATTTTATTTTATACTTACTTTGCTAATACTTTTTATGTAGCTTGTTATAAAACTAGGGAAATATCTAGATGGCTTGATGTTCTCCCTGGAAGCAGGGCCGGCTCTGGCTTTTTGGCCTCCCCAAGCAAAAAAAAAAAAAAAAAGAACGGGGTGGCCAGAACAGCAAAGTGGAAAAAAAAAAAGCGTGGGTGCAGGGGGACTGGCTGCGGGGGGCGGGGAGCGGGTGGGAGACAGAGAAGGGGGTGGCCAACGCTACAGCAGGGGCGCTGCCACGCAGCCCCTCCCGCTGTGTCACCACCTGCCGCGAGGGCTCCGCTTTGGTTGGCGGAGAGGGAAGGAAGAGGACTGCCATGCAGGGCGCTCTGGTTCTCCTACCCCCTATAGGGCGGCCGGAGAGGAACAAGAACAAAAAACAAAACAAAAAAGCATCCATGCCGCCCTAGGATTGGGTGGTATGCTGCCTCCAACAATCTGCCGCCCCAAGCACCAGGTTGCTCAGCTGGTGCCTGGAGCCAGCCCTGCCTGGAAGATCTCTGCATATCTCGAGGAGTACACATATCCCTGGCTGAGAACCACTGTATGTGAAACAGAGTTTGATTCAGTAAATACCACCTATGATTTGGGAATCTTATTGCAGATTTTATGGGGTCTACTATACTTCACATTTTTTTTTTCTGTACAGTTTATTTCACAACCTATTAGCTGCAAGAACAGATTATTGTAATTCTCTCTTTTATGGCCTGCTGGATAAGGCTATCTCCAGATTACTGCATGTCGAAAACTCCTTGGCTCATATTTTAACTTTCACCGGTAAGAGACAGCATATTAGTTTTATCCTGGGAGATTTATATTAGCTTTCTGTTTCAACTAGAATTATCTACAAGGTATTAATTCTATTTTTAAGTCATTAAATGAACTTGAATCCCCATATATCTCAGAACTTCCAGCAAAACACATGCCCTACCAGCAATTTCACCCCTCTGATCAATGTCTTGTGATTTTTTTTCCCTTTCAAATGGAAAAAAAAAAGAATTATGACTCAAGGGTTTTGAATTTTTGTAAGTTTTTTGTTTTAATGTTCTGCCTCTTTTTTGACACTGTCTCTTATATTTTCTAACTAACTCAGATTTACAGGATGAATTTGAGAGCTATAATGCCTAGTATTTTTCAATCTTTTAGTATATTTCTATTATGCTTTTATAAAGTGAAATAACTGGGCATAAGAAGTGCCAAATTGACAGCTGTCTTATCTGAAGCCATCAGTTTTTCTACAGTAAAGATACACGGCCAGATCCTCAGCTGTTGTAAATCAGTTTAACTCCACTGAAGTGAAGAATGGTTTAATCCCCAGTCCCACTTAATTCTTGACTTGCCTTTTGAGACTACCAAAATGGGTGCCAATCTGATAGTGATTTTTGTGATGTGGACCTTTGGCCACTGGAAAAAAAGCATCACTCCATTTCACATAAGCCACCAAACAGCTGCTGCAGCATAATGCCTTTTGCTCACTCCAGTGGGCTAGATTGCAGCCAACAAACTTTAGAAGTCATATGTTCAACATCCTCTTAGAATCCAATAACTCCAGGCAGCATTATACTACTGATGTTTAGAAGCGAACCCCCTATAGAAATTAATGGAGAGTTTCATAGACTCATAGATTCACAAACACGTTATAGCATCATATTTGAATATTCTAAGCCTACTTGGTTTTAATTATTACTTTGAAGTGCACCAAGATACTTTTGTTCAATGGATGTTGTCTTAACCTAATTAATTACTGGTTCTATAGTTGGCACCATCCAAGTATTCATGAACTTATCCTCACAACCACTTTAAAAGGTAAGGAGTATTACTATACAACTTAAAGATGGGCAGCTGAGGCCCAGAGAAAACAGATAACTTGCTCAATATTGTACAGGAATTTGCTGGCAAAATTAAACCCAGATTTTTATGCCTTAGCTATAAAACCAGTCCTTCCCCCTTACTGTCTTTGTTCTGCCTTTTGGCAAAGGATTGTTTGTCTTAAAAATCTGGTCAACCATAGAATCACCTTTGGGATAAAAGGGATAGCATCGGTATTTACAGAACTTTAGGTCATCATTTATTTGTAGTTGATTTTAATATAAAATTCACCATTGCATTGTTAGTCAGCAAATGACATTTAGATTACAGTAAAAATCTGATGTTAATTTCTGTTCACTGGGGCATCTTCTTGAGATTTTTTTTTAAATAGTGCTACTTCAATTTGTCATCATGCATTTTCTTTTTGTGTTTTGAGCTGTACCTAAGCCCAAAGTCTTGTGTTGATTATGAGTTTGGAATTGGTGTGATTATAACTTGGGTTCTTTACCCTTCTCTTCTGCTTTCCCATTTGTAGGATCCAGATGGCTAAATCTGGGTCTGAGGCATTGGATCTCTCCAGGCAACCAACATCTCCAGTGATTTTTCCACTCTCTCCATTACTATGTGTGTGACAGTAAGAGCCACCATATGCTTCACCCCATGGAATATAGTGACTCTGGGAATGTACCGTTGGATATTGCATTTGTGGTAAATCTTATTACAGTCCTAGCTGGGGCAAGATATGTTTGTCATTTTGTATGGTATGCATTTGTTTTGTATGGTGAGTGCAACCACTGTTCTTGTTTTCTTTCAATAGAACTGTATTACCAGGGACTCCACAACCAGTGAAACCCCTGGAAATTCACAACACAATATTTAATGAGGTTCTACAGCATAGAGGGGGCTCTGAAAGGAAGTTAATGGAAAGGAGGCAGATGAATCACTCATGGAAAATCAATCACATAATATCCCTTCCTCAGAGAGTTCTGCGGGTTACAGTCTGGCCCTCAGTTGTCATTCGGGCAAACTATTGAATTCCTAGTGAATTTGTCTGAGAGGGGACTGAGTGAGAACCTCAGAATTTGGCTCTGTCTCAGGAGGAAACAAGTGAAGGGTGAAGAGAGAAGTCAAGAAGTTCATGCAATATGAGTGAACAACAAGAAAAGGAGACTAGCTCTGAAGGAGGAAGTTTGCAATGCTGCACCTGACTGACAGGTTATGAGTGGACACTAGCTTCTTAGACAATCAAGACAATTTTTATTGTAATTTTTGGTGAAAACTTGGTTTACCCTCATTCTTCCCAACAACTGATTCTGAATTTTAAAATTAGTGATAACACTCCTAAGCCAGATTTTCAGTGGAACCTCAATTTAGACAAATGAATGCTTGGACCAATTGCTTTTGTATATCACTTATATACATAGGTAAGGCTGCATGTTTGTTATGCAGGTCACAGGAGTTACAGATTCAGTGACTTTCTGTGACCTCCATGACGTCAGCAGTGGCCGGTGCAGCTGGCTCTGGGGCTGCCTGAGCAGATCAGCAGCCCTGGGCCAGCTACACTGGCCACTGCTGGGAAAATTTGTGTGTGGGAGGGGTTCATGGCTGGGGCAGGGTGTTGGGATGCAGAGTGGCACTTACCTTGGGGGGCTCCCTGGAAGCGGCCGGCATGTCCCTGCAGCTTCTTGGTCCAGGGGGTTCCTGGCCAATGGGAGCTGTGAAGCCAGAGCTCATGGTGGGGGCAGTGCACGGAGCCCCCCTGGCCTTCTCTCCCCCTTGGAACTGCAGGAACACATGGAGCCAGATAGGAAACCTGCCAGCTCTGCCAATCCTTCCCCCTTCCCCCCAGCACCAGCGGGGGTCCCAGGACACACACCGCTGCCCTCCCCCCAGCACCAGCAGGGGTTCCGGTCCGCACGTTCCGCCTGCCCCACTCAGCACCAGCAGGGGTTCCGTGCCACAGAAACACCTGGCACTCACAGCCCCCCGCCCACGTTTTAGTTAGCAGTATATAGTACAAGTCATGGACAGGTCATGGGCCGTGATTTTTTGTTTACTGCCTATGACCTGTCAATGTCTTATTCTAATACCTGTGACTAAAATGTAGTTTTACACATATGTATTTGTGCATGAAAAGTGCACGTGCAAGAAAATGGATGTGGAAAGCTGTGTTCATCTGGGAGGAGACAATCTTTAATAAAAATCAGGCACTAAAACAATGAAGTATTTCAAAGAATGTATACATCTCTATCACTGTAACCACTTGCACATTTGGTGTCATTTTAATCCTCGGATTCTTTTTTAACAGTTCAGATGATTATAAGTATAGTGGAATATAAATGATCATCAACTTTTAGAAGTGCTGTTACAATTTTTTGAATTGTAGACAAAGCTAGGTGATTTTCCAACTTGCCTGAGCAGTTATCTAGAGCCAGACAGGAACATGTGTTGTGTTGAGGCACAAGCATACTAACACTCCACAAGTGGGTAAAAATGTTATTGTGCTGGGTGTAGTAAGAGTCTTATGCTTATATTACATTCCTCATGTTAGCAGTTTGGCAGGGCCACTGGGGGGGAGGGAGAGGGGAAAGTGGGGCAATTTGCCCGAGGCCCTGGGCCCCACAGGGCCCCCCATGAGAATATAGTATTCTATAGTATTGCAACATTTTTTTATGTAAGGGGCCCCCAAAATTGTTTTGCCCCAGGCCCCCTCAATCCTCTGGGCAGCCCTGCAGTTTGGTGGAACCACAAAGGGGTTTAAACATTAATCAATGCTGCACTATCTAACATTTAGGCTCACTTTCTGCCATCTCTCAAGTGAGTGCCCTACCGCTAGCCTATAAAGCCAGTTTTGCTCTCTGGCATAATTAATATTTAATTTGTATCAAATAATTAAATATTAATTAGTCCAGAGACCAAGAGTCTAGCAATCCTGCCTCACTTGTATCCATTTAGAATATTATTGCGACAATCATTCTCCTAACCCATCACTTTGACCATATTATCCTTTTCTTTGCATCCCTCTGTTTGCTCTTTTTCCATTGTATTAAACATACTGTACTGGTCTTCACTTAAAAACCTATCACCACTGTTTTCATCATTTCTCATTCACTATCAATTTATCAAATCATGCCACCAATTAGCCAGTGATGCCAGATGCCACTTCCCACTTGTTAGCTTTTCTAACAAGCACCTTCATGCTTTCTCCCATACTGCCCCTCACTCTTGGGAGAAACTCCTATTAACATCTGCAAAGCTACTGCATTATCTCTCCTTTGCCATGATGCCTGCAACAGAATACTTGACAATGGTTAGGTCACTGGCATGCTAAAACCACAGCCTCTGCTGATCTGTAGTCTCATTGTTTCTTTGTACAGACCTGTCTGCATCCAGCTGTTGTCTCTTATTTTATATTTAGATTGTAATCTCTTTGGGGCAGGGACCATCTTTGTGTTCTATGTTTGTACAGTGCCTAGCACAGTCAAGTCCTAGTCCATGACAAGGATGCCTAGCTGCTATAATAAATGACAGCTATGTAGAAGGTAAATACCACTCTAAACAAGAATCAAGGACCTTTGGTTAACACATCAGCTAATAGATTAGATGTTGTATATAATATATTTGTGAGTACTTTTCCATGGATCAGAGATACTGCTTTAGCAAAAGCAACATAGAAAAGACAGCAATAAGCATTCTGATAAGCAGTACCAGATAGATGTGATAAAGTAGAAATAAATTGCTTAAGAAGAAATTCTATCATAAGTGTTAGACTAGTTGATTTTCCTTATGCACTTGTAGCTAAACAAGTGACCAACTGCTAACAAAAATGAATACAGAAAATATCCTGATTGAGTGAGAAATTGCAAATATATGCAACTCATGGAATGGAACTTGATGCAAATGACTAGACAAGCTGACATGGAAGGGCCAAATTGTCTCTTGAAGTATGCAAGAATCTAAACCCAGAACACCGATAATACTTAAATACACACGCATGTGTGCTACGGTACTACCACAAACAAACTGAGCAAAGCAGCTTGCAAAAGTCAAGCTGTTGTAAAATACATAAATCAAAAATGTTCAGAGAGCTATAAAATTCAGAATGGTTTCATTTGTGTGTAGTTATGTAAGTCTCTTTCAGCTCAGAATTGTTCTTATTAGTGCTAGGTCCTGCTCTCTGGAAAGAAAATTGATTTCTAACATTTTCTTTCACCTAGCTCCTACCTACAATATTTCTTCTATTCAGAAACAATCACAAAAAAATCAAGTACCCATTCAATACATATTTTCAGCAAATTTTCAGATTTAGTTGGTGTTGGTCCTGCTTTGAGCAGGGGATTGGACTAGATGACCTCCTGAGGTCTCTTCCAACCTGAATATTCTATGTCTGGGACCGGAACATGTTAAAGAATAAGACAGGATTTAGACACCCCTGTGCCCCCGCCCTCTTTTTTAACACAATAATATTGGGGCATATTGTGCCATTCACTTTCAAGCCGAACTTTAAAAATCAGATGGGGAATTCAGCTTGAATAAGTATTGGATAATATATACTATTTTTAGATAATTATTGCAGACTTCTTGGGAGGATTAATCTATGGAAAGATGAAAGTTTAGGGGAACTCCTGAAATATTTCTCTACTTATGGGGACTAAGGAACAGAAAAGAATATATGTTAAATATGGAAAAATCACTGGGGGAAGCATTGAACGAATGGACCTTGAATTAACTGTTTCTCATGCTTATAGGGAAGAATGCATTATAATACTTTGATTTATTTCTTCAAAGTTAATTCATGAAAGGAGTCTGAAAAGATGTGTCTCATGTGTGGATGGGCAAGAGCTTTAATATATAGATCTGAATCACAGATCCACTAAAATTAGGGGAACTTGAATCCTGGGTTTCGGTTCATCCCGCTGTAAAACCAACAGAAAAAAAAAAAAAAAAAAAGTGGCCAACTGCAAAATCTGAATCCAGGGTTAGCTAGAGCACATGCATGGCTTATGGGACGTTAATGTTTAGTTTAGACACATTCTTAGAAAAATACACTGTAAGAAACAAACAAACAGATAAGAAATGCAGAGAGAAAGTATGTGAGGATTCTAAATGTGACTTGCAAAAATAAAAAAAAAAAGGGGGGGGGAGAAAAGCATGTGCCCTTTTTTGCTTTATTTACATATAAAAAGTCCAGAAAATATTGTTTTTGGTTTTTTTAGTATTAAAATATGCAATGGACAACTGGAGAATACGAGGCTTTTATTCAAACTGTTAAAGCTCTTTTTTGTGGTTGTTTTGTCAACCTCTATTTTAACTTAAACAATGTATCAAAAGATGTCTTTGTTAATGTTGCTGCAGTCCTGCTTTCAATTAAGGGCTGAGACAGCTTCCAGTGCACATTTGTGACTCATCCAAAAATTCCCTTTAGAAAAACAGAAGACCAGACATACTTCTAAGGTAAAACATAAAACAGATGAAAACCTTGAAACAAAGAGAGAGAGAGAGAGAGAGAGAGAGAGACTGACTCTTCTTAGTCTTTTTAGCATAAATAGACTTACTATTATCTCTGTTGTAGCAGCATTCAGAAGTCCCAGTACAGGCAGTTTGCAATCTATTACAACATGCACCATAAGACCATTCCAATTTCCACTGATTTTAGTGGGAATTAGATTGGTCCAAATATGAACTGTAGTGAGAGGATAATAATCAATTAAGTCTCTAATGTGGGCTTCTCACACTCACCTACCCCACCATGGTAGACTGTGGAAGAGTATACTCACTTCTGGACCACCACCTCATTATTAGGTATGGCATAGCAAGCTCTCTTCCTCTAGCATCCTCTGCCGAGGACACTCCTACCCCACAGTGGTCTACCTCTTCCATGGCTCAGCCATCCGGCCAGGTTATGTTTAGTTCCACCCCTATCAGGGCAACTGTACAAAACTAAGACTCTTACAAAAGTTCTTTAGCCCCCAGCTCTGGTCCCTGTGACTTTGTTCTTATTCCCTTTTTAAGGGCCTCTCATCACCTTTCCCAAGGGCTGGTAGAGGGAATCCAGGCACTACCCTGATTTTCAGTCTATAACCAGCAGCTAAGGTCTGTTCCTTCAGTCTTCTTGCTGCTGCCTCCTTGGACTTCTTCATACTGTAGCCTGACAACAGGCTTCTCCCAGAGCCTCTCTAAGTTCACCTTTCTTGGAGGGCCAGGGCTCTCCCCTGGAATCCACTAACAAATCCCAAAACAAAAATATAAATTTGAACCCACTTCTTCTCTCTGCAGGCTTAACTTTTCATCTCTCTCAGTTCCCCAGCTGAATATCTCCCTGGAAGGCCAGAAACTACGTCCTCCTCCTTGCTGGCTGCTCCAGGTCTCTTTTGGCCTCTTGACAGACTCTGCTACCAAGGAGAGGATCTCAGGGCCAATTCTCCCCTAAGATTTCTCCCTGATCCTGCCAGCCACTCTCCTCTCTAGTCTTAAAGAATTACTTCAATTTTTTCCCTGCACCTCCTTCCTAATCTGTAGTTCCTTATTTGTAATAATGACTCAGCACCTTCCCCTGCTGTACGTCATCTTTAATTATACCTGGCCCATCCTCCAAGTGCAGCCAGGTAGTATAATTAGCCTCAGACCCATATTGACCCTTTCAGTGCCTGTGTGGTGTACACACCTGATCACAGAGGCTCATACATTGGTACAATGACAGAATATAACTTTTATTTATTATCTGATTAATGTGTGCTAATCAACACGCTGACATAGGTGCAAAAGTTTAGATAGAAATTAAACAAACATATCTAAAAATTGACTTAACAAATGCAATAAAGTTTCTTGTATTTGTTATTTTACAGCTTTCTTTATACCTGTATAATTTTGTTCTATTAGTAGCTGATAAAGGAAGATAAAAGAATGTCTCCACATGTAGTCTTTATTTTTAATGATGGCTGTGAGATGGTGAACACAAGTGGTGATATTCAATGACTCCTTTGAGCATCAAAATGTTAGCAGGAAAAGCACAGTTAATTGCATCAAACATAAAAGATGGCAGTTTAATTTGCCATGATCCCTGAGCTAATGTATCTTTGTGGGAGATACCAGCAAGTATTTTGCCACAGTCATTTAAAGAAGATTTTAAAAAGCGATTAAGACAACATTGCAAAGAAAATTGCTGCCTCTGGGTTTAATAGTACTGACATAAACAGGCTCAACTATCAGTCAAAAACATATAAGGCCCAATCCTGTTCCTAATTAAGTCAATGAAAGCAGGATCTAAAAGACAGAAACTAGACACATTAAAGTGCCCCTTCGATAGACAACTTTAGTGATACATGTTGTAGCAAGGTTATGTCATATTCTCACTTATAAGTTCAACAAAGTCTATTACATGCTCCCTTTTTTGTCAGAGAGCTCACTTTAACGTGGAAATATATGGTTCTCCTTAACAGCTGTAAAAGAAAAAAGTATTATATACATTCTATAAGTCAGAAACTAGCTATAGCTGGCTATAACTACCATCAATTAAGAGAGGGGGGAAATGTACATCTATTTTTTTTGTGGCAATCTACATTTTCAGGGTTTGGTTCTGTCTATAGCACAAAACTGATATTTGAATATTCAGACTATACTATAAATATTCTGGGTATAAACGTAATAATAATAAATGCAGTTTCATTTTATTTTTATACTTAATACATAATAAATTGGCAGCTAATAGCTAATTTGATTAATTATATTTATGTGGAGATATTGGCAGTGTGCATGAGTATCAAGTGTTGCCCTGGAGTCAAATGATTATACACATTCATAAAAAAAAATATTAAACCAATCAAAGAGGAAAAGGAAGGAAAATGAGACAGGGGAAAGTGCAGTAATAAGAGAGTTATTTTGTGGTAACAAATGCCTTAAAGCTTTTTTTTTGCACACTGCAGACAACTACTTTTAGTCATTCTATTTGGGATGTTGAGGCTAAAGGCATAAAAGCATCTCTTCTCCACCTTTTCAATAATGAACATATTTTCTGCTCCATTACCCTCCATTAACTAGCTAGCATTAGTAGCATTATACAATACCTCTGTCATTCACTGAGGCTGATATGAATATAAATTGGAGTGTTTTGTGTGAAATAGTCTCTGGCTTAAAGGGAAAGAAATAGGTCACTTCACCTTCAACATGACAGGGGTCTTCACCTGCCAGGGAAGCAGGAGTCCTGAGGTGTGTCCCCATTCTACATGTCTCCCATGTATAGTAGAAAGCTGACATCCTTTAGTGTAGAAACAAGATTTCTTTTTGCATTCTATAATACATTTACCTCTTAAAACATTTTTCTTTGAATTTCTTTGAAATGGAAGGTCATCAAACATTCAGACAGAGAACACTGTATACATTTTTAAAGAGATTATGAAAGTTTCAATTTATTTCAGTTCATTAAACATTGTTTGTCTGCTTGGAAAGAGTATGTATAGTGTAAAAATGCAAATCAGGGACATCAGTAGAAAATGGGATATCAGACTCAGAATGGATTCAGTTTATGCCTTGCCTTCCTACTAGTCTGCAAAAGCACCTAGAAAAATATTGGCACTACTTAATGAATAATAAATAATTAGCAATAAATATGTTCTGGAAAATCTTTGGAAGGTTTCTTATTTGTAACTAAAACTATCCATCCATCCCTAATGATGGTGCCTTGTAATAGACCTGTCTTTGGACAGAAATCTTGGGTTGTCAATATCCAGGCTGGTGTAAAGAAGGGGCTGAGGGGGAGTTTGAGAATTCAGAATCTATATTAAACCATTTTTTCCAATACCATCCCATTGACCAGTGTATGCAGCCTAATTTAGGATTGTTGTTAAAGGAGGAGTTCTATTCCCACTCTCATCTTATGGGACCTGGTAGATCACTGTAGTGGAAGCTAGTAATAATGATCTCAGGAAAGGGGAGAATAAAGCTCAAGAGCCTTTACAGAATGGAAAGAAAGGCAGATTGAAGACATCCATCCATCTGGAGTTATCTAAAGCATATTGGGGGTAGAGTGTGAACCCCATTCTTTAGCTAGTCAGATCTAATAGTGGATGTGAAAAGAAGGGCTGGGCTATAGCCCTGATCCCTCACTCCCATTTGGCTAGCTGATAACACTATAAGCATAAAATCATACTTCAGTGTTAGGATTATGACTGTGCTCAATCCCTTCATAGCATCTTGAAAAGGAGAGTTTCCTTTGAACTTCCCTATTCAAGGGCTGGACAAAGGATTTAGACTGTGTAAATGGTAGAATGGTGATGCATGTAGCAAGAGCAAACAAGAGGTTGCATCCAGAAATGTTGTATCCAGAAATACAACAATTTTCCTTGGTCACAAATTCAAAATGACAGAAACATGAGATAGAATCTCAAAGAAGACTCTAATAAATACTGAAACAATTTCTTCAGCTAAATGTGTTTAAAATATCATCTTGAAAGTGTCAAAGTTAGAATCAGGACTCACAATTTTGTCAAGACCACTCTGTTTATTAGCACAGTGCTCTGCTAATACAATCAGATAATGTGAGCCGCCATGCAAGATTCAAACAGTCTTATTTATACAGATAAAAGGGTGCAAACTAAACAAAAGGACAGAGAGAGCAAAATTGTAAAATATGCATGGAGCACAATATGCATATCCTGCTTCCTTGTTAACTCTTATCGATCTAAGACTAATGCTTCACCAATTGCCCTTAAGTGGCAAGTTAAGCAGTTAATGTCTGCTTTCCTGCACACCTGGCTTGCAGCATTTCTCATTTCTACTTAAAGGTACATACAGCATTCTTTAATTCATTCTATTTCTTTAGTATAATTCATTTCACTTTCACAAAAGAAAATAGCTAAAGTACACAATGCAGTTTAAATTGTAAAAAAAATATTCTCAGGTTTGGGTTTTTTTTCTTCCATCTCTGCTAACCAAGAATCCAACTGTTATGGAAGAAAAATAATTTGTGACTACTCAACACAAAAATTGAAATAATAGTAAGTTATTATTTGACAAATATTATAAGAACACTTGGGTGAATGCATACAGACTGTATCAGATATTCGGGAGAGACTTTACAGAAATAGTTACCATGATGCATTTGTAGATGGATACATGCATAACAGTGAGGAGGAAAGCTACATATCTCTTTGGTTCCAAATGACAGAACCCAGAATCCATGTCCTAAGTGCTCCAACTATGAGACAGGGGTCCAATCCTGTGCAAATACCTAAAGGAAGAGGTAGTAATAACCACATTGTTCTGTTGGGAGCTAGACTTTATCACTCATGGAATGTGCAGGAAAAGAATATGCAGCTATCTATACACATGGATCTCAGGATATCAACTTAAGGGCAGGGCTATTAGTCAAGAGGATCTGAGGTACATCTGGATTAGGGGTTGCAACACCGACCTTTTAGGCATTCTCCAGCCATGGAATTCCTGAGTCTAGGTAGCCAGCTTTCTGTACAGTGGATGGGGAGAGTTAGTCACCTGACAATGGGTTTTTCAGAAACCAGCAAACTAAGTGGGGAGCCACCTAATCCAGAGAGTAGGAAATTCTAAGGAGAGTGGTGGGGCCTAAGCCCCTCCCCTCAAAGGATGTTAAGTGACTAACTCAGATCCAGAGGGAAGCATCTCTCTCCACTTGGGATTCTCAGGTATGAACTATCTCCTTGAGTTAGGCACCTAAGCCATGTCAGTCCTTTCCTGGGAGAGGATAGGGAGGAGAAAGGAGAATGAGACCCCTGCCCCAAGACAGCCAAAAGCCCAGCAGTTAGAACAGTCACTTAGGATGTGGGACATGCAGATTTGAATCCCTGGGATATGAAGCCGGGACTCAAACCCATGTCTCCTGCCTCCCAGGAGAGTGTACTAACAGGCTAGTTGATATAATGGAGAGGGTTTCTCTCAGTCTTTCCTGCTGAAACTGTTCTACTTTGTACAAATAAATACTCATGGGCCACAGGGAGACTGGTTCTGTAGGCCAGTGGCCTGCTGGACATAAGTGCTTAATTACCACTCTTAGTGCCTAAGACCCCTTGAATCTAGCTCTGTGTGCCTCTGCACCATACCTTTATCCTTCATGCTGTTCCCTGCTTCCTTGTAATCACTCTGCCAGAGACTCCCTTTTCTTTCCTCTGCCCTGAACACATTTCCCTAAAGGAAGTCCCACAGTGTTCAAGTGTCCTGTGAAAAACTTACACTTTCACATTGATTTTCCTCTTGGCTGCCATAGAGGAAGTTAAGTGTAGTGTGTTCCTACCTTCCCCTCTTTCCTTTCCACCCTGTCACCATGTGCAGATCCCCATAAATGTAGAGGATTCTCCTTGGGATCCATGCAGGCAGCCCACCTGCTTTCTTTTGCAGACAGAAAAGCTTGGACTCCAGCTTCTTCTCTATTCATTTCCAAGGTTTTTCTCATCTGACACTACGTTTTACAACTTCTCTAAGGCAGCATATATTAGCCATTTAACATCTTTGTTAGGAATGGAACAATTTCACAGAGTCAGTGTTTTCTGGAACCACACACATCAAATTGTATTTTGCATTTAAGAGTTCAGAAAACTAGTTAGATGTTGTTTATGTTTAATGTCTTTGGACTCCCTCTGTTTCCTTCTCTCAGTTTTTATGTAGCTGATGTCATTTAAATGTGTTTCTGTTAGTTGGTTGGTTGAATTGTTTTCCTTCCTAAGGGTGAGCCAATTAAAATAAAAGGTGTTACAGATCTGGCTGAGGCCCCCTAGTAGATGGTCACTAGTCTGTTGCAATTGGACCTAACCTTTGGACCTAGCCTTACCCATGTGCTTCTAAGCCAGCTTCATCTAAGCTAGGGGTTCCCAAACTTGGTTTGTGGCTTGTTCAGGGGAAGCCCCTGGCAGGCCGCGAGACCCTTTGTTTACCTGCGCGTCCACAGGTACATTCACTCGCAGCTCCCAGTGGTCATGGTTCGCCGTTCTCAGCCAATGAGAGCTGCGGGAAGCACCTCAGAATAAAAGTGTTTTAAGAGTGAAGTTTTCAGGGACTCACCCCTTCAGGGTGGATAGGTATATAGTGGGCAGAGGTAGGGGTCTGCCTGTAGATCTGGGGATATCTGGGGAAGAGAAGAGGCAGAAATGAAAGTGCAGTGATGTTAGTAGGAAGGGATGCCAGAGGGAACTCTGAAGCTTCATCAATTCCTGCATGGATTACAAAAAAAAAAAAAAAAAGCCATGTGGTTTGCAAGGAATAATACTGTTGTAGAAAAAGGCTTTTCCCCTGTTCCAACCCCTCAAGTGCCCCAAATTCCATGGAGTCAATTTCTTGGAGGTCCATCTAAGGGACTTTTACATGATGCCAAGAGGATGTTAGGGCGGAAAGAGAAAAATATAGATTTAAGGTCTGAGATACAAAGAAATGTGCCCAGACATTTGGGTGAGGAATGGGAGCAGAAAGACACACCCACAAACTTTTAGTGGAGAGAAGGTAGGCAGGGTGAGATGTAGGTAGGAGTAAAAAGTGGAGTATAGATTATAGGGTAGGGGCAAGATCCAGAAGAAACATGGATACAGCAAAAAAAAAAACACCTATTCTTCCGCCCCCCCCCCCCAAAAAAAAAAAAGAAATCTGATACAAAAGCATAGAACATTGACAGTTGAGCCAAGGGTCAATGCTGGAGACCGGGGCAAGAATCAGGAACAAGACAGAAAAGGGGGAACCAGGAGCAAGGCAGGCAAACCGGTTTTAGGAGTCAGGAGAGAAAACAGAGTCCAGTATACCAGCCAGGAAAAGCCCAGTTGTGTGGACAACTTCCTTTCTTTTTCTTTTTCTCTTTTTGATGGCGAAGCAGACTTAACTGAATAATCTATACCTGCCACCAACTATAATTCCTCAATACTTGGTGGTTTATATCCTTTCTCTCTGCCCTTGCAGATAATGTAACAGTGCCTTTTTAATAATATACTCCTTTTCCCTGAAGTTTTTACTAAATAACATATATTTTTTTTTTACTTTAAGATGAATGAACTTCTCTAAAAGCTTTTCCCTTTCTTTATCAAAGTCCTTACACACCCATAAAAGGTGATCAATTGTTTCTTCCACCTTATGTAGTACACACAATCCATCTTTGTGTTTATTTATTTGAAAAAGATTTTTGTTTAAGCCACAATGGCCAGCTAGCACTCTAAAATAAAGCACTTCATTAGTTCTACACAGGCCCTGAAGCATGACATAATTAAGGCTATGATTATATCATGGAGGTCACAGAAGTCACGGAATCCATGACTTCCATTGTCCTCCATGACATTTTCTGCCTCGGGGTGGAGTTCCCAGCGAGCCCCACCCCCGCAGCTCCCAGCCTCCCACCCTGTTAGGGTTACCCTGCAGCTGTCCAGCTGTGTCAGGGGGGATGGTAATCCCTGCAGCTGTCCAGCCCCTGTAGCTGCCTAGTCAGGGCAGGCAGCGGGGACTCCCTGTAGCTACCCAGCCACAGCCAGCTGCTGGGGGACACGCAGCTCCGAGCTGCCCTGGGGTAAAGGGGACCCCAGAGCTCCCAGGCACCACCCCAGCAGCAGTGGGT
Source organism: Trachemys scripta elegans (assembly GCF_013100865.1). Taxonomy (NCBI): domain Eukaryota; kingdom Metazoa; phylum Chordata; order Testudines; family Emydidae; genus Trachemys; species Trachemys scripta. Next base: position 258,858,939 of record NC_048298.1, on the reverse strand, counting down.
GCTGAATCCACCTACCCCTTTTTTCAGGGATATTTTTAGTGAAAGTCATGGACAGGTCACAGGCTTCAGTGATTTTTTGTTTATTCCCCTGACCTGTCCATGACCTTTACTATAAATATCCATGAGAAAAAACTTAGCTTTAGTCATAATCCTCAACTCTAGGGCACAATACAAAAAAAACCTTTTTCCTGTTTTTCTTTAATTCAAATTTTCTGTCGTTCCTCTTTAAATTGTTCTGTATTAGGATTTACTCACGGGCATTTCTATGTCACTCCTTCCATTTCTGACAGCATTTTTAGCTGTTTTGCCCACCATTTTGTTCCATTACTCCAATATGCACTGGGATCCAAGCTACATGTATCTCCATGCTACATGTATCCCCATCTATACTAACTCTGTTATTAAAAATATAATTTCATTGATTAAATAATTTCTACATACTATGACACACTTTTTTATCGCCATAAGGCCTGAGATTGAATTTAAAAAAATGACCTGCTGCTGGGTATACATCCCAGATCCAATTTAATGCTAGCATTTTTGCTACTAGGTCAGCTGTCATGACAGCTATATAATTAGATATTCTTTTAGATGTATTATTTCCCGATTTTGGTATGCACTCTGCCATCCCTACTCTTCCTGTTTTTTTTGTTGTCCCCCCCCCCTCCCCTTTTTGGACCCATCTATATATATTTGACAAAACTGACTCCACTTTTCATGTATATACTGGTACATTTTATTTGTAATACTGTCTCTTTTTTACCCTTAACTTTATAAAATAAATCTAAATCTACATTTGGATATACAACTTTCCATTCACAACAATTTTTTCCATAACTAAAAGTTTTGACTTCATTCAACTTTTCCTTATCTTTCAAATCCTTCATCCACACTTTAACTGGAACAGCATTTGGCATTCTAACATTGTGTGCTGTAGTTCACCTATTGAATTCCTAACATTCCTCATATATTTATTTGATACGTTCATCATTGTGGTTCTCATTAACTTTGGCTCAGAAAGTTACGTCCAGTAGTTTAATTTGTAGTGTAACTGTCATTTCACTAGAAGCTATCTCTAGCATGCACATTGATGTTGTAATAAATGCATCACACACAACTCAAAGTAACTGACACCCCCCTCAAAATCCTGTGTCTCTCTTAGTATTTAAATAGGAAGCCTTGACCAATCAGAGGTCATGGTGTCCCTCTAGTCAGGTCCAGGAAGCGCTTCCTGATGTAACTTCAGGTTTCATAGTCTCTCCTACTCGGCTAGTTCATAGTATGCTTCTGGATAGGTTCAAGGAGGCAACAGTCATCTGGGAATGCTGTGGACCTAGATTCAAGATCGGTGCGGTTGTGACAAGAACAAGGAGGAAAAGGGCGGCAGAATACATAAAAAAGAACATGGGAATGAGGACCACACTTGTCTAAATAGTTAAAAGCAATGGATCTGTGGAAATGGTGGAGAAGACAGTAGTAAGGAGTTGAGACAGGAAGAAAACACCTAAGGGAAAAGTGTAGAGATTGTTTTCTCCCTCTCCACCATTTGCTTTGAGACATCCTAATATTTTTTTTGGTTCTATTGTGCTTCTTCCTGTAGGTGGATCATTGTCACTCTTCCAAGGCTTTTTGAACCTCTCTGTTTCCTTTTTCAAAGCTTTTCTGGCATCAGTTTCAGCTGTTCCTCATGAGCCTACTTTATGTCATAGTCAATCTTTGCTTCCAACATGCCTTTTCTAGCTCCTTCATTAGGATTTGTCTTACTGTTTAGGCAGAAGAACGGGTTTGAAGCATACTGAAAAATGAAAAAGCATAGGGTCACAGTTCAGCCATGTGAAAACAGACCAAGTTGAGAGACTGGGCAGATAGGGAACACAATCAACAACTGGTGTTATGCCTTTAATCCTTCCCATTTGCTTTAAACTGTAGTATATGCTTTTTTTTTTTTAAGTCCAAAGAAAGAGAGATTATTTTTTATTTGAATACATGAATTGGTAGAACTATCTCTGCACATGTGCAGTGTTCAGGGCTTAACTAGAAGAGCCCCAAAACATCTGTGACAGTTACTGGACATGCCCAGTAGCTGTTTCTGAAGATGTATAGCTTTCATATATGTCAAACAATCTTGTGCATCCCACACCTTTTGAGAGCAGAACCTATCAGAGCTCAGAGGGGGAGAGGTTAACAAATATAAGAGTTATATAAGCAATTCATTCCTTGGCTTGTCCCAGTGGTGTAGTGGTTAAAAAAAAAGGTGGTAAACTAACCTAAACTAAACTCCATATTCCCCAAATGATAAATGGATAATCACTGTTTACCCTTGACTACACTATTGATTTGTCCCCTGGTTGGAAGGGACAGAAGTGAGGAGTGCGTAGAGCCAGAGGTGCCTCAGCTAAATGGCTTTGTGGGCTAAAGCCACCTCCAAACAGGGATTCGGACAGAACCGACAAGGTCTTCCACAATACTCTGTGAACCAATTCCTAGAGCAGCTACAGCTGGCCAGGTGGTAAGGACCATGAGATACATCCCCCAAAATCCTAGCACAAAACTTGTGTAACTGCAGCACCAGTATGGCTGTGGGTATACCGGATGTGGGGATGTGTAGCTCTGCAATGTGGAATCTTGGAGGCAGGCTTTGCTAACATGTTCCCACATGTCCACAAGCCAGTATGTGAGTACACACACTGCAGCACAGACATACCCAAATACAGCCCTGTGGACTCACCTGCTGATCCACACAGGGCCAAGAGATGGGTCTGCTCTGAAGACTGGGTCCCAATCCCTGTAACACATTGGATACAGTTCAGTGCTATTCCAGTTTTATTTACGGGCAAAGCCCTTGATTAGGGTAACATTTGGTTCACCACACGGTCTTGTATGGACCTAGAGAGAGAACTGGGGGAAGGAGGGGAAGCACTTGTCACTCCTAAAGGATACACGGCCTGTTGAATTTATACATTTAGCTTTTACATGTACCAATTATGTAAAGAATAGGGGGAAAGTTCAGTGAGGTGAAGATTTGAACTTTCTTACCTGACTTAGATGGACTAAGATAGATAAACTGAGAAGATAGAGGGCTTTAAACTAGGTTCGACGGGGACAGGTGAGCAAAGCTCACAGGTAAGTGGGGAACATGGAGACCTGGGAGATGGGTCGGAAACAAGAGGGAGTGTGGGCTATATTGGCAGAGAGAAAGGAGGGTCAGGACAAAACTGGGAGGCAAGCTCAAACCAGTATCTTAGATGCCTATATACAAATGCGAGAAGTATGGGTAATAAGCAGGAAGAACTGGAAGAGCTAATAAATAAATAAAACTATGACATTGTTGGCATCACTGAAACTTGGTGGGATAATACACATGATTGAAATGTTGGTGTGGATGGGTACAGCTTGCTCAGGAAGGATAGACAGGGGAAAAAGGGAGGTGTTGCCTTATATATTAAAAATGTACACACTTGGACTGAGGTAGAGACAGACATAGGAGACGGAAGTGTTGAGAGTCTCTGGGTTAGGCTAAAAGGGGTAACAAAACAAGGGTAATGTCATGCTAGGAGTCTACTACAGGTCACCTAACCAGGTGGAAGAGGTGGATGAGGCTTTTTTTAAACAACAAACAAAATCATCCAAAGCCCAAGATTTGGTGGTGATGGGGGCTTCAAATATCCAAATATATGTTGGGAAAATAACACAGCGGGGCACAGACTATCCAACAAATTCTTGGACTGCATTGCAGACAACTTTTTATTTCAGAAGATTGAAAAAGCTACTAAGGGCGAAGCTGTTCTAGACTTGATTTTAACAAATAGGGAGGAACTCGTTGAGAATTTGAAAGTAGAAGGCAGCTTGGGTGAAAGTGATCATGAAATCATAGAGTTTGCAAATCTAAGGAAGGGTAGAATGGAGAACAGCAAAATAGAGACAATGGATTTCAGGAAGGCGGATTTTGGTAAGCTCAGAGAGCTGATAGGTAAGGTCCCATGGGAATCAAGACTGAGGGGAAAAACAACTGAGGAGAGTTGGCAGTTTTTCAAAGGGACACTATTAAGGGCCCAAAAGCAAGCTATTCCGCTGGTTAGGAAAGATAGAAAATGTGGCAAAAGACCACCTTGGCTTAACCACGAGATCTTGCATGATCTAAAAAATAAAAAGGAGTCATATAAAAAATGGAAACTAGGACAGATTACAAAGGATGAATATAGGCAAACAACACAGGAATGCAGGGGCAAGATTAGAAAGGCAAAGACATAAAATGATCTCAAACTAGCTACGGGAATAAAGTGAAACAAGAAGACTTTTTATCAATACATTAGAAGCAAGAGGAAAACCAAAGACAGGGTAGGTTCACTGCTCAGTGAAGAGGGAGAAACAGTAACAGGAAACTTGGAAATGGCAGAGATGCTTAATGACTTCTTTGTTTCGGTCTTCACCGAGAAGTCTGAAGGAACGCCTAACATAGTGAATGCTAATGGGAAGGGGGTAGGTTTAGCAGATAAAATAAAAAAAGAACAAGTTAAAAATCACTTAGAAAAGTTAGATGCCTGCAAGTCACCAGGGCCTGATGAAATGCATCCTAGAATACTCAAGGAGCTAATAGAGGAGGTATCTGAGCCTCTAGCTATTATCTTTGGAAAATCATGGGAGACGGGAGAGATTCCAGAAGACTGGAAAAGGGCAAATATAGTGCCCATCTATAAAAAGGGAAATAAAAACAACCCAGGAAACTACAAACCAGTTAGTTTAACATCTGTGCCAGGGAAGATAATGGAGCAAGTAATTAAGGAAATCATCTGCAAACACTTGGAAGGTGGTAAGGTGATAGGGAATAGCCAGCATGGATTTGTAAAGAACAAATCATGTCAAACCAATCTGATAGCTTTCTTTGATAGGATAACGAGTCTTGTGGATAAGGGAGAAGCTGTGGATGTGGTATACCTAGACTTTAGTAAGGCATTTGATATGGTCTCATATGATATTCTTTTCGATAAACTAGGCAAATACAATTTAGATGGGGCTACTATAAGGTGGGTGCATAACTGGCTGGATAACCGTACTCAGAGAGTTGTTATTAATGGTTCCCAATCCTGCTGGAAAGGCATAACGAGTGGGGTTCCGCAGGGGTTTGTTTTTGGGACCAGGTCTGATCAATATCTTCATTAACGATTTAGATATTGGCATAGAAAGTACGCTTATTAAATTAGCGGATGATACCAAACTGGGAGGGATTGCAACTGCTTTGGAGGACAGGGTCATAATTCAAAATGATCTGGACAAATTGGAGAAATGGTCTGAGTTAAACAGGATGAAATTTAACAAAGACAAATGCAAAGTGCTCCACTTACGAAGGAAAAATCAGTTTCACACATACAGAATGGGAAGAGACTGTCTAGGAAGGGATACGGCAGAAAAGGATCTAGGGTTTATAGTGGACCACAAGCTAAATATGAGTCAACAGTGTGATGCTGTTGCAAAAAAAGCAAACATGATTCTGGGATGTATTAACAGGTGTATTGTGAGCAAGATACGAGAAGTCATTCTTCCACTCTACTCTGTTCTGGTTAGGCCTCAGCTGGAGTATTGTGTCCAGTTCTGGGCACCGCATTTCAAGAAAGATGTGGAAAAATTGGAGAGGGTCCAGAGAAGAGAAACAAGAATGATTGAAGGTCTTGAGAACATGACCTATGAAGGAAGGCTGAAAGAATTGGGTTTGTTTAGTTTGGAAATGAGAAGACTGAGAGGGGACATGATAGCAATTTTCAGGTATCTAAAAGGGTGTCATAAGGAGGAGGGAGAAAACTTGTTCACCTTAGCCTCTAAGGATAGTACAAGAAGCAATGCAATGGGCATAAACTGCAGCAAGGGAGGTGTAGGTTGGACATTAAGAAAAAGTTCCTAACTGTCAGGGTGGTTAAACACTGGAATAAATTGCCTAGGGAGGTTGTGGAATCTCCATCTCTGGAGATATTTAAGAGTAGGTTAGATAAAAGTCTATCAGGGATGGTCTAGACTGTATTTGGTCCTGCCATGCGGGCAGGGGACTGGACTCGATGACCTCTTGAGGTCCCTTCCAGTCCTAGAATTTATCTATGAATCTATAGTGAGAGCCTTTTGGAAATCTAGGGAATGGATGTTTTATATGCTCAACCTAACACTTGTGCTGCTTTTGATACAGGCTACAGATTTCCTTTCTTACCAGCAACTGAGGAGACCAGTCAACTATTAACCCAAGGGCTGGCATGGTGCCAGTTGTAAGGATCCCCAGACTTTTGTTTTACTGACAAGGCTTTGAAGTGTGGAAATGAACTGAGATGCTGCCATTCCTCTCAAAGTCTGAAGAGTCCTGGTTACACATGCTACATATCATGGCCACATTATAGAGACTAGAAATCATCTCTGAAAGTAAATTAGAGGAGAATGTGTTTATGTGTGTACTAAAGGAGAGAAGTGTAAATTATGTGGAAAGCTTACATTTAAATATATGTGACAGCAACAAAGTGGTAAAGTCTGAATAAGGAACACCAGTAGATTTACTATCTAATAGCTTTTGTTTAAGATGTTATAAGTATTCCAAATAGTATTTACAATGTTTTCTGTGAGTATTAAACATTTGTTTACTAATAAATTGTATGGTACTGTCTCTTTGAAACTGACTGGGAACTATTATTAACAGCTACTGCAAGGTGTATATATATATATATATATATATATACTGTATATATATATACAGTAGCCCTGAGGTTTAATCTGAATAATGATTTCTGAAAGGTCCTGAAAAGATAGGACTCTGGCCTGTGATTTAGGGAAGAGTTAAGAGATGTATGAAAGAGGGTGGAAGTGGTAATATATTCACCAACACAATGTCTACATTCAGATTTCACTTTCTCTCTCCTCTCTCTTCAATTTTTGACAGTCTCTGTCTTACCCACCTGTTCCTGTTTGTTTGTTTGTTCGTTTGTTTGTTTTCAGCTCACCTGAGGTCCCTAAGTCTCTGTGTCACACATTTTACAAAATAGAAACTCATAGTAATACTTCATAAATTCATTTTCATAAGTAATTTTTTTGTTTGTTTGTTTGTTTTTTGTTGTTGTTTTTTTAATTTCCAGTTACATTTGCAGGCCCATATACTTGCCTGCTATATGATTGGAATTGTCACATAACCCTTACCCCTCTCATCACCAATGTTAATGCCAAACTATAACAAAAGATATGGACGACTGTTAAATAGGAAGGCTGGTCAGATGGGTCACACACAAGACTGGGAGCCAAGAGATCTCTGTTCCATTACCAACTCTGCCATAAACTTTGTGTTTGACCTTGTGTGACCTATCTTTGTCTCAAGATACATCAATCCTGCAGAGGGAGGTGTAATTTCCAGCATGGATAGCTATACACATGCTGAGCTTTGATTGAGTTGGTGTGCTAAAAATATCAATGTAGCCACAGAGATGTGGGTGGTAACATGGTCTAAGCACCTAAGTATTTACCTAGAGGCTTGGACAGGACTTTATTTGGCTGCAACTACACTGTCATTTTTTTAGTATACTAGCTTGAGCAAAGCTAGCATGTGTGTGCCCTACCCAAGCTGGAAATTACACCTCCCACTGCAGGATAGACATACCCTCAGTCTCCCCATTTTACACATGAGAATCATAATACTTACTACTGTACCAGGGGAGTGTATGAGCCTTAACCCATTAATATCAATCAATCTTCAGAACTTTATGAGCAGGATTCTGACATCCTTTCTCACATTGAGTATTATCTTACTTTGTGGTTTTCCATTGATATCAATAGAATTTTTAATTCAGGGTCTTCTCTTTTTTCAGAAGAACAAAGATATTCATTGTCACCAGAAAAATGAAAACCGTTCTGCACCAAACTATTGTATAACTATGACCTGTCTCTCCACTTCTGTATACCAGTCGTTGAATCCATCTTCATACTTCAAGTGGTTTGCAGTCAGTGCATATAGATGGTCAAGGACAGGTGCAAGCTTCCTGCCTATAGGAGATGAAAAACCCTTCCAATTATTGAGATGATCTGTTGTATTGTCTCCTGGAGCTGTGGAGCTTATTGTTCTTCAGAGATGTTGAAAAAATTGTTAACATCTGAGTGAACTGAACCATTTGAGAACAGACAAGCTTCTTTTGACACTCTCAGATTTCTTTAATGTCTTCATAATTTATACAGATTTGGAGAAATATTTTGACAGGTTTTGTTACTAATAAAATATTCACAAAGTACATCTGTCGCTACTGGCCAAAGCATTGGATCAGATGGATACGTTCCTGCAACACTGCTAGCTACTACTTATTCTTTTTATCAAACCCCATCCCATGGTAATTGTAATGACAACCATTTCTATGCCACGGACAAAGGTGGCTATGATGCAATGACTGTGGTACCTGTGCACTGACAACTATTGTCCTCATTGGCTTTAAACAGCAAGACAACTGTGCTGTGAGTAAATCATCATCTTGGTGATATCTGCCATTGTGCTGTATTGACTGTCTGTAGTAATTGGTAATGCACATGGCTTAAAAAATTCCTCAGGAACACATTTCTACTCCTTTTCTTCCTTCTTGATCTCCTGACTCCTAATTCATTGTAATCTAAATCTGGGTGAACTATTCACAATAAACAGTTTATTTAATAAACAACTTCTTTCTGTTCATGAAATATCCACAAAGAGTTATTTTTCCCAAATTTGAAATTATTTGAAAAAGAAAAAGAAATCAAAGTATTTGCAACATTTTTTCTTCAGGTGTTGGCTATTTGCACTGTGTGAGTGGTCATTAAATAATATTGTATTAGCTCTTCTGCCTGATTGGATGACATTCAAATCCACAAAGAGTTGTTAGGATGTCCAGTGTACATTCCCAGCTGTATTGTACTCCAAAGCAAATAATATATATATTTAGTATTAGCTAGCCTAGCAGAATAATACAATGTTATTGTATTGGTTTGTTCACAATAAATGCAGCAATTAAACTATAATGAACTGAAGTGCATCCATATAACATTGTTATGCCAAATTAAAGTACTTTCCTTGTTAATAATTTCAGTCACATAGCTCTGAACTTGTTCAAATTAACCGCACAGCATATATTCCATGATGCAACATTCTGCTGTTCAGCTGTAAGCTCTATGGTTTCTCTTGCAGTACGCTGAGAGATGTCTACCAGAAACTACAGGAATTCTGAGACAAGGGGTCAAACTGACAAACTCCCATAATTGCTCTTCTGGTATCCAGTAACTTTGCCAGGCAATTTTCAACTGCTGTCAGGAAGCATGGAGGGCACCCTAGTGTTGTGATCATGACAATCATTAATAAGAACATTAATATAAAGCAGGGATCGGCAACCTTTGGCATGCGGCCCGCCAGGGTAAGCTCGCTGGCGGGCCAGGCTGGTTTATTTACCTGTGCTAGAGGGTCCCTGGGTCAGGACCCAGAGTAGCATGTGGGCCTGGGTCCCGCCTTTCCCCCCTTGCACTGTACCTGGCCACAGAGGAGTGTGGCTGAGACAGACTGCAACTTGCCCCTGAGGTGAGGAGCTAGACTTTGGGGTTGTGGTTGGCCACTGAGGCAGGTGCAAGCCGAAGGACTGTCATTAACACCTCCTCTTCCCCCACCTGGAAGAGGGTGAAAATGGAGTAGTGGGCGCTGCCGGATGGCAGTGTCCTGAAGCGGACACTGCCAAGTGGGGAGCAAAGCAGTTCCCAAATCAGCAGAGCAGACAATGGGCGAGACACCATACGCAGAGGGCGCTCCACAGCTGACAAGAGCTAATTCCCGGAGCAATCAGCAGGAGGTGCCAGCGGTGGTGAGTCCTGATCCCATTACAGGGAGAATTCTGGGGCATGGTGGGTGGATAGGTGTGTAGAGAGGGAGCAAAACCAGGTTGAGAAAGGGGGTATGGAGGAGGAAAGCATAACCAATGGGTGTAGAATTTAATACTCTGGGGAAACAAAACTGTATAGATTTAAATATCTGGAGTGGATTGACATGTTGAAAAATTTGGGAGGGGGAGGTTAAATGCTGAGCAGGTGGAGAGAAGTTCCTAATTCTGCCCAATATGGTGATGAACAGCTAGTATGCAAAAAAAAGGCTGGTTAAATCACCCTATGTAGTTATATTGTAATACAGTTCATAATACTTATTGGTAGAGCTCCCTTTCACTACATTTTCAGGCTGGCTTCTGGTAAAGTTCTCCTCCAAAATGAGGCTTTCCATAGGTTGTGTAATCTCTCTAGCTCTTGGCTGCCCAGATAAATCACCTCCTGGTGAGACCCCCATGGCACTTGGTGAGCAAACTCAAGTTAATCTGATTTAACATCTGTATAGACAAGCTTTAAATATTTATTGAACTTGCTCATTTCCTTGCTGCTTCCTATACTCTTGTAATCTTTCATAACCCTTTCCTGATCTTGTTAAAATCTATATTCTTCACAATTGTAGAACTAGCATCTAAATAATTTCTTCCAATGCTAACTGAGGGTGTCCTCATTGTTCTCAGATACAGAAAACAAAACAAAAATTGCTTTCAAAAGCAAACAGAGATGGTGTCCACTATTTCAGAGGCATTTATTGGCTTGCTTGCAAAAATGACAGATTCCAATAGATAGTGCACACAGGGTGCCTTGAGATTAATGGACATAGCATAATAGAGCCATAATAGTACCACTTGAAGAAGCTTCATACGTACATTGAAGCGCTTCTTCACTGATGCTTCATTAAAATAACTCTCCATGGCACACTCAGTCATGGTCAATCAGAAGTTGGTCACCATTGCAAAAATACTTCTTTCACTGTCTCTGAGCTGCACAGCATAAAAAAAGAATTAAGTCTAGTTGTTAACCAACTGATTCTGGATGTCACAAGCAGGTGAAATTCCACTTAGCACATGCTTAATTACCTGCTTAGAAATAAACAGTCTGTTATGCTGAGAATATTCTCACATTAACTGGAGTCTAATAGACAATGTGCTCAGTAACACCACCCTTCCTTCCACCACACTCCTCAAAGTCCTAGATAGGGTGATGCTCGACATTATTATGCCCACCTTTTAGGAGCCTAGAACATCACTGGGATTCACAAAGCCTGTGTTAGGCATCTGGGCTCCCTATACAATGAATAGGCATCTTAGAATGGGACACACAAAAGCCAGCCTGCTAGGCTGCTCCTCACCTAAGCTAGCCAGTGGAAGATGTCAAGCTGAGGGGGGATGTCTTAATCCCTGACCCTCTCCTGGAGATAGAGGCCTAAACCTGGGCTGCAGGGAAGCAACTTTCTCTGCTGGGAATTTTCAGCTGCAAACCCTGTCTTGGTGTTTTGTGCCTATGCCACATTTGCAAGAAGTTGGGGGTGAGGATGGCCTCCCTTATAACTTTTAGCCCCATGGTTAGCATATTCACCTGGTTCAAATCTCACGCCCCCAGAGTGGTCAAAGGGATTTGAACAGGGTTTCATCACCTCTCAGATGAGTGTCCTAATGACTGAGCTATGGGACATTCTGATGTGGGGTTATCTCAAGCTATCCTGTTGAAGCTGTTCCACTGTGGATAAATAGTTTTTAAAAATGGAGCAGGAAGACTGGAACCTGGGTCTCTCACATCTCGGTTAGTACTCTAACCACTGAGTTAAAAGCTATCTTGTCCCCTGACCCAGGCCATTTGGTCTAAACTCATCTATAAAGGCTCAATCCGGTAGGCAAGCTCAGAGCATTCATATTGGATCAGTCCCCACAGGCAAGTTATGTGAAGGAAACTTGTCTTTTCCTGTTTGTGCATTGCTCTGGGGCCTCGGCATCCAGATGCCTGGTGTGAGACTGGTGTGCACATGAGCAGAGGCAGAAACATAGGTGCCTAAGGAACTTTACTACAAAAAAAATATAGGCATCAAGAGATTTTAGGGTTCAGAGGCAGCTGAAGTGGGGGGTTTGTGAATCCCAGTGGGACCTGATTCTGGGATTTAAGCACTTAAAGTGGCAGATAGGGCTAGATTTAAATAAGGATTTAGGAAGCTAAGTGCTTTGTCCTGCTGTCTGCACATGTGACGGGACAGAGGATCCAACAAAAGTCTGTCTCCACCCCACCACTTCTCTCCCCTCTTAACTTAAAAAAAGAAAAAGAAAATCAATTGCAGCAGTAGAAGCACCTCAGTTACACATGCATACGACACACAGGTGAGAAATATCCTTTCTTTCCATAGTTAAACATAATTTTCCTCTTTTTGAATAATTCTTCATAAATAGTTACAATTTCAGAGTTAGTACTCTGGGAAAATGTTATGTAATTACTTTTCATGCAGTTTCAACCAATAAATATTTAAAAAATGACAAAGCAATATAGAGATACATTTTTGTAGCTAATGATTTAAAGGGTAGAATGCTGCTATTTCAACATAAATTCCCAGTTGTTAACACATCATTTCCTTTAACTTTGTGATAGGAAAAGCTTTCCTTTAATTGTTAGAAATTGATTAAGCAACACTGTCACTGATTTTCCAATGAATAAAGAAATATGATCAAGTTCATTTAATTGTTATGTGGAAATTGAAACTCACATAGTGAAATTCAAGAGAACAATGCTTAATGAGAAAAAATAGATGCAATAGACTGCTAAAGAATTGGGGATCAGATCTAGGATTAGGTTATATTGGGTACTGTATGAAAACCCAGCTAACCATGCAGTATTAAGTTAAACCATGTTGTAAAATAGTTTACCTTTGTGTATGTGTAGAGAGGGCTCTGGAAGGCAGAAGAATTCTTTCTTCAGAAACAAGTTCAGTACTTGGGATATAGCATAATACTGAGTTGAAAGTCTGTGAGCACCGTTGAAAACCTCCTGACACTTTCCCATTGGTGATAAATCCTGTTTTATAAGCTCAAGTAGGAAAGGTCTGATGACTGAGTAATCTTTAAACAGCTTGTTCTCATCCAGTGTTTCCTGCAGGGAAAGATCTTCTATAAGAGCCAAAAGATCATTGGCAACCAATGGTTCATTTAAAGAGAAATGAGACAGTTGTTTTTTAGATAGCTGCCTTCAGGGAAGTCAGACTTGCATACAGTTTGAAGTGCTTCATTTCTGTTTGGGGGGAAAGGAAAAAATATGTCTCCAGCTGTCACAGTGAGTGGATGAAATCCTGAAGTTTGCAAAAGGCCTGATCCTGAAAGGTTATTCACAGAAGTTGAAGACACTAGGATTGCTTATGTGACTAAAGCGATGTCTACACTACAAGCTCACATACACATAGTTGCAATAGTTCTCCTCAAGCTAGCACAAGTATACATAGCATTGTACCTGTGGTAACATGGGTAGCAGCAGCAAAGGCACAGCAGAGCAGTGCTAAGTGCATAAACACTGGTTTCAGGCAGATTTGTATTCGGCACGTTTTAGTCTATCCATACAACCCTGGCTATGTCATTTAATTTTGGATCAACAAAATAATCTGCAGGAGCATGATATAATTAGTATGTTGAGTAAGTGAAACATCCACAGTGCACACACATGCACTAGAGGTTGGGTGAAACCTCATTGAAGCTGAAGGGGAGTATAAGATGTGCCCTTCATTAAGGCTAAATGTAAAAATAAATTTTGCTCCTTTATGAAATAGATAACTGAAATAATAGGAGCTACCATCCAAAACACATACCATATATAAGGATGGTTATGAAGCTTAGGCTTTGACTGGAGACTGAATGCAAGCACACAGCGCTGCGTATTGTTTGAGGGAGCTATGTGTGTAAGACATAAGCAACAGAAATGCTACAGAAGCATACAGAGAAGGCAACCAGGAAGTCCCAGAGACAGCACTTCTCATTTGACTGAGAAAAAGTTGAGAGAGCATGCTTTGGGCAGAGTGCTTGCTGGCTGGCTGGCTGACTAGAGCACTTTTGGAACTGTGCACAAAGAAAATGTCTCCTGCTATTTGATTATACTGTGTTGAGGGAAATAGAACATTGTACAGTCTTTGTATATAAACAAGAATGTATCAAAGAAATACCTGACTCCACCATTCATTTCTCCTCCTAATGGAAACAACATGCAAGTCGCCAAATATTTGACCGAATCAAAAGGGGTAACATTATCACTATATTTATCTCTATTTATGATCTTTAAAAACATCATCAAAATGCCCCCAAAAAAGAGAGCTGATTTCTGTTGCAATTTCTTCAGGTGATTTTCCATTGTTTCCTGAGAGCTTGCTGACTTTAGCTTTACTATCATATGGAAAACAACTAAAACTAGAGCAGGAGACTGGGAATCAAGGACACTTCGGTTCATTCTTGACTGTATCCCTAGCTCATTTTCTGGCACTGGGCAAACTTCTAAGATCTACATTTTCAAACTTGGGCTAGAAAGATAAATCCATATGTCATAACTATAAAGGGAAGGGTAACAGCTGTCCTGTGTACAGTACTATAAAATCCATCCTGGCCAGAGACTCCAAAATCCTTTTCCCTGTAAAGGGTTAAGAAGCTCAGGTAACCTGGCTGGCATCTGACCCAAAGGACCAATAAGGGGACAAGATACTTTCAAATCTTGGGGGGGGGGGGGCTTTTGTTTGTGCTCTTTGTTTGGGAGTTCGTTCTCTCTTGGGACTGAGAAGGACCAGACATCAATCCAGGTTCTCCACATCTTTCTAAACAAGTCTCTCCTATTTCAAACTTGTAAGTAAAAAGCCAGGCAAGGCGTCTTAGTTTTACTTTGTATTCTCAACTTGTAAATGTACCTTTTACTAGAGTGTTTATCTTTGTTTGCTATACTTTGAACCTGAGGCTAGAGGGAGGTCCTCTGAGCTCTTTAAGTTTGATTACCCTGTAAAGTTATTTTCCATCCTGATTTTACAGAAATGATTTTTACCTTTTTCTTTAATTAAAAGCCTTCTTTTTAAGAACCTAATTGATTTTTCCTTGGTTTTACATCCAAGGGGGTTGGATCTGTATTCACCAGGAGTTGGTGAAAGGAAGGAGGGGGAATGGTTCATTTCTCTTGTTTTAGATCCAAGGGGGTTGGATCTGTATTCACCAGGAGTTGGTGAAAGGAAGGAGGGGGAATGGTTAATTTCTCTTGTTTTAGATCCAAGGGGGTTGGATCTGTATTCACCAGGGAATTGGTGAAGGTCTCTCAAGGCTACCCAGGGAAGGGAATTAGCTTTGGGATGGTGGCAGCGGACCAGACCTAAGCTGGTAGTTAAGCTTAGAAGTTTTCATGCAGGCCCCCATATTTGTACCCTAAAGTTCAAAGTGGGGATACAGCCTTGACACCATATTTCAGCACTGAACTAATTTTCCTGATTTTCAGAGGTGTTGAGCAGCAAATCAAAGTCAATAGGATCTCAAGATGCTTGGCAAATTTCAAAATTTGGTCATTTTTATTTAGGTGCCTACAGATTTAGTTACTTATCTTTCGGCACCAAAGTTGGAAAATGTTGACATTCTTTTGGTTGTATCGCCATAGGAAAAAAGTGTCTTCTTATGTAGCTTTACATAAAACACAACTAACATGAGGAGAAATCCTAGTGAAGACAAGTCTGGTTCTAGTTTTAACACATGTTAGCAGTTTCAAGGTAAAGGCTATGGTGGAACCTAGTGTTTCACTTGGCCTATTAACTAGAGTTAAAAGTACAGCAGCCTTCTTGTCACAAGTATTTTAACCTCATGCTAGTTATCATGTGTTAGCTAACTAGAGGTAAAAATATACCTTTTCTTCTGATGAGGACAAGGCCATAGGGCTAGATTTCAAAGGTATTTAGGCATCTCAAGATGCAAATATATGCTTAGTGTGGATTTTCAAAGCATGGTGCCTAAATTCCAATCAATGGGAGTTATGCACCTAGGCACTTTTGAAAACCCCACTAGGTGCCTATCTGCATATTGAGGCACCTAAATATCTTTGACAAATCTGTACTTTCATGTCTCAGTTAACCTATCTGTAAAACAGACATAACAGTACCCAGCTTGTAAAGGTCTTTGAAGCCTCTAGTTGAAAAGTGCTGTATAAAGGCAAAGTTTTCTTCTTATTCTCAATATATTCTTTCAAAGGATATCAATTTTCCTTGTATGGCATAATGCAGCTTACATGTACACCTTAACTGAACAGGTTATTAGATTATTTGTAACTGATTGATTTCTTTGTGCATATGCACATTCCTTCCCTTTCTCTTCTGATTGCAGCCCTTTGTCTTCTGTTTCAGTTAGTAAGCAGGAAATGCCTTTAGTTTTGCATTTTACACAATGGTGTTTTACATTCATATTCTGCCTGCTTTTGTTGTAAACCCAACATAGTCAACTGATGTCATGAGTAGGTTGTTGTAGAATATGTAATAGTCTTGTCATAAGGCTGACAAAGGAGGTGCTGTAGTCATAATGAACAGGTCAGATTATGAACAGGAGGCTGCCAGGCAACTCTCCAAGACCACATTCTACAGGCCACTATCCTCTGATCCCACTGAGGAATACCAAAAGAAACTACACCATCTGCTCAAGAAATTCCCAGCTACAATACGGGAACAAATCTACATGGACACACCCCTAGAACCCCAACCTGGGGTATTCTATCTGCTACCCAAGATCCATAAACCTGGAAACCCTGGATGCCCCATCATCTCAGGCATTGGCACTCTTACAGCATGATTATCTGGCTATTTGGACTCTCTCCTCAGACCCTACGCTACCAGCACTCCCAGCTATCTTCGAGACACCACCAACTTCCTGGGGAAACTACAATGCATTGGTGTTCTTCCTGAAAACACCATCTTGGCCACCATGATATAGAAGCACTTTACACCAATATTCCACATGAGGATGGACTACAAGCTGTCAGGAACAGTATCCCTGATGAGGCCACAGCATGCCTGGTGACTGAGCTTTGTGACTTTGTCCTCAACCACAACCACTTCAGTTTTGGGGACAACTTATACCTTCAAGTCAGTGGCACTGCTGTGGGTACCCGCATGGCCCCACAGTATGCCAACATTTTTATGGCTGACTTAGAACAACGCTTCCTCAGCTCTCGTCCCCTAGTGCCCCTCCTCCACTTGCGCTACATTGATGACATCATCATATGGACCCATGGAAAGTAGGCCCTTGAAGAATTCTACCTGGACTTCAACAATTTCCACCCCACCATCAACCTCAGCCTGGACCAGTCCACACAAGAGATCCACTTCCTGGACACTACAGTGCAAATAAGTGATGGTCACATAAACACCACCCTATACCAGAAACCTACTGACTGCTATACATACCTACGTGCCTCCAGCTTCCATCCAAGACACATCACACGATCCATTGTCTACAGCCAAGCCCTAAGATACAACCGAATTTGCTCCAACCACTCAGACAGAGACAAACACCTACAAGATCTTTATCAAGCATTCGTAAAACTACAATAGCAACCTGGGGAAGTGAGGAAACAGATTGACAGAGCAAGACCGGTACCCAGAAATCACCTACTACAGGACAGGCCCAACAAGGACAATAACAGAACACCACTGGCCTTCACATACAGCCCCCAGTTAAAACCTCTCCAGCGCATTATCCATGATCTACAACCTATCCTGGAAAATGATCCTTCACTCTCACAGACCTTGGGAGGCAGGCCAGTCCTCGCTTACAGACAACCCCCCAACCTGAAGCAAATATTCACCAGCAACTACACACCACACCACAGAAACACCAACCCAGGAACCAATCCCTGTAGCAAACCTCATTGCCTACTCTGTCCCCATATCTACTCTGGCAACACCATCAGAGGACCCAACCACATCAAGGGCTCATTCACCTGCACATCTACTAATGTTATATATGCCATCATGTGCCAGCAATGCCTCTCTGCCATGTACATTGGCCAAACCGGACAGTCCCTCCGCAAAAGAATAAATGGACACAAATCGGACATCAGGAATGGTAACATACAAAAGCCAGTAAGTGAACACTTCAATCTCCCTGGTCATTCTATTACAGATTTAAAAGTCACTATCATTGAACAAAAACACTTCAGAAACAGACTTCAAAGAGAAACAGCAGAACTAAAATTCATTTGCAAATTTAACACCATTAATCTGGGCTCGAATAGGCACTGGGAGTGGCTGGCTCATTACAGAATCAGATTTTCCTCTCCTGGAATTGACACCTCCTCATCTATTATTGGGAGTGGACTACATCCACCCTGATTGAATTGGCCCTGTCAACACTGGTTCTCCACTTGCGAAGTAACTCCCTTCTCTCCATGCGTCAGTATATAATGCCTGCATCTGTAACTTTCACTCTATGCATCTGAAGAAGTGAGGTTTTTACCCACGAAAGCTTATGCCCAATAAATCTGTTAGTCTTTAAGGTGCCACCAGACTCCTTGTTAGTCTTGTCATATGTTTCAAAAGCTGTGGCCAAAATTAGCCCCACACATTGATTTTTATCCAAAAAATCACAATCTATTTTGTCCAACTCAATAGCCAGTTTTTTGTTCTTTACCAAAATAAATGCTTATCAGAAATTAATCAAGCTGTTTCACTGACATCTGCCTGTGCTCTTCTTATCTTTGAAAAATATAACATCCCTTGGCCCATGCCACTTCCCGCAGCCTCCATTGGCCTCACTAAGTGGTCTAAGTGCCACTAGATAGGACAGAACAGCACATCCAGGAGGTGTGTCTCACACACACATACACACACACACTGAAAGGCAATAAATAAATGTTGAGTTAAGGTTGCTAGGTGGTATGTCGGTCCCTTGCAGAATGCTGAGCTGAGCAGAACTGACAGTTCTGAAAACCAGGAAATGCAGAGTTAAGGTTGCCCATTGATGAAAGAGGGCAGAGTTAAGGTATGCCCCTGCAATCTTAACTTTGTTCTCTTTCAGCAATATCCCAATAAACCCCATTAACACAAATACCTTTGCTCTGCCAACCACACAGTTGCTGAAGTGTGCAATCTCTTCACCTCAGTTTACAACCCATTCACTTTTACCCACAGGAGTTTATTTAACTCTTTGTCCATTTAAAGGACAAAAAGGAAAAGGGGATGACATACTACCAAGGAACCTTAACTACATGTTAATATAGCTTTTTGCCATTGAATTTCTTTGGGTTTTTCAACCCAAATGGTTAAAATTTGGCAAAGATATAAGCAGATGGGAAAAAAAAGGTTTTAAAAGGCAAAGTGCTGGGCAACTTTAATAATTGGCAGTGTTACCAGCACAACATGTATTATAGTGAGAAAAAGTTAATCCCAGATGTTTATGTTGAATATTGTACTAACCAGAGTGTAGGGAACGTCTATTGCATAAATAAGTTTTAAAATACTTCATTAACAATATTTCCCCCCTTTCATGATATATCTTTGCTTTTCTGCATTCTCTACAGAATGCATTATTCCATAACATCTTTGATATCAAAAGTCTCATCCACAAATTGCATCTGAAGAAGTGAGGTTCTTACCCATGAAAGCTTATGCTCCCAGTACTTCTGTTAGTCTCAAAGGTGCCACAGGACCCTCTGTTTCTTTTTACAGATTCAGACTAACACGGCTACCCCTCTGATACAATCCACAAATTGGTATCAGTACTGGACAAAATATCAGGTTAGTTCAACATTCCTTTGCAATTTGCAAAGTTTGTCTTTAAGCATTGCTGAGAGCCACGCATGTATATCCTTCCTCAAGTAGGTCTCAGCCTAGTTTCCCCTCCCAGCAGTGAAACTATAGAGTGGGGAGCCTAAAAGGCCTAAAAGCACCATAAGGCTTTTTTTTTTTTTTTTTTAAATAGAGCTCTATTGCACTCTCTGAGAAAGAAACAAGGAATAAACAGTGACCTTACAGAGTGTAGTCCCTTGGAACATGAAAGAAGAGCCTATAATTTTAAATAACTATTACAATTCTTTTGGATTTTGTTTTACTTTTGTTATCAAAATGTTTCTATAATAAAATCCAGGGTAGTTTAAAAATGTATAGGTTATACAAGCAATAGTGTGAGAATAGTACCATATCAGTATGATAGCATTCATGCATAAGTCAGGATAAGCACCTCAGGGCTGAGTGATATATAGTGGAGGTAACTTGCAGGTAATAAGAGAATTGTACAGTCATAGAGCATGACTTTTAGAATAAGTAGTTATGGCAGGTTGAATAAAACATTTTTATTGCTGCATTGTCTTTCAGGTTTTAATATGAAACTATACTAAACCCAGTGGAGTCAAATCAAACACTAAGCTTCAGAAAGAAATCATAGGTGTTTACTTTATTTTCTGTGGGCCAGGTTTTCCTTATGTTCTAGTCACTTGGCACTTGTGAGTCCATTCTCCAGGATGCAACCTGAACTGCTGTGTCCTCTTACCTCTCCAGCCTGGGATGTGTTTTACACTATTTTGCTAGTGAGCTCTCTCATAGCCACCACCATGCAAAGCACTCCCAGCTGAGTACATAAATACTATACCCAGCCATCCATGAATAATATACAGGATGACACCCACATATCCCTCAGTCCCAGCCTTGTCCCCCCCCAAGAAATGTCTGTCTTATACTGGTCACTAGCCCACTTGACCATACAAGATTATAAACAGTCCATCATTCCAACAATGGGTAAAGAATATGCACCAGCCTTCGTTAGCTCAAGTAGAGGTTTCCCAAACACTTCAATCAAAGACATTGGTTAGATACAACAATAAACAAGTTTATTAACTTGAGTAAGATAGATTTTAAGTTATTATAAGTGGTAAGGAATAAAAGTCAGAATTGGTTACAAAAGAAATAAAAAGATAAACCCTCAAGCTAATTCCTAAACTTTAAAGCAAAATCAGATTTGAAGCAAATATCATTCTCACCACACCAGATAATACAGGCAATTCTCAGTTCACTATTCTCAATTCACAGGCTGGATTTTCTTTCAGCCTGGGACTATTCCTCTTAGTTCAGTATTCTTCAAGTATTCACATCTTTTCTGGTGTGCTAGTGTGATCTCTGAAGAATTGGCTTATGAGTGTTACCCAGAATTACAATATTCTTTCAGTAATAGTTATATAGTAAAATCTCAGCACTTGACAGTGTTGTTACACACATTTTAACAGGACGATTATGTTCAGCAGATCATGAGTTTTCAAATGATACCTCACACAGCATGTTTTGTACAAAATATATCATAGCCATGGAAAAGAGGTTGAACATGGGGTAAGGATGTCACTTGGGTACCGTGTGTCATAGCACCACTCTACTGGACCCTTAAAGCTGGAGCTGACAGTGTAGTGGATCCTCTGGTGACCCATAGTTGGTGTAACAGCTTCTATGCCAATCCCCAACCTTGTGGCAGGCATAGGTGGAAAAGGGACCATGGCTGGTGCTTCCCTACATACTGGCCATGAAACTACCTAGCTTAAGCTAGACCAAACTAGTGCAGAGCTAATTCACTTCAAGGTTGCAAAGAGTGCAACAGTGGCTTGTATTTCATATTGAGATTTGAATAATATGCAAAACTCTGAGAAGCAGCCCCCTTTTGGAAGAAGTTGGCACTGCACTTGCTGATCTATTACATTTTGTCTTTGAGAAAGGGTTACAGTTGGTAATTACATTGAAAAAACACTGCAACTCTAAAAACCTACATGGAGTATCCTCTGAATTGAGCTGGTAGAATACTGCAAAAACAGAATTTGTCAACACTTCTTGGAATTCTGACTGGCTGTTCCATGTGACCACATTAATTTCCCAAAGCAAACAAATAGGTATTTTTTTCACACAAATGTTTGAAAATGGTTATTCTTTGTGTGACTATCACTTTTTAAATGCAAGGAAGGATGTTGGTGCACAAATAAGAGTTTTAGTAATTTGTTGTTCACTATTTGTCATACATTAAGCTACTGTTTAAAAAGTTTCAGTCATCCAGTCAGGGAACAGAAAACAATCCTATCTGACCAATCACATACCAGAATAAATAAATATATACAAATCAATATATCTGCAGAAAACAGGGTAGTCTTGCGGACTGAAATAATAGCTAAATTCATGAGTTAATTGATTTGTAATGAATAATTTGACCTGTCCTACCTATCTATTACCTCCACCCTGCTTGGAGATCATGGGGGCCCATCAGGTTTGGGGAATCTGCTTTTTAGCCAAATATAAGCAATGGTATACAGCAGTTCAACATACATATTGTATTGCAGGTTTCTTTTATTCATTTGGGCCAAAATTTACAAGCCTAAGTGCCTAAAAGTTAGGCTTCTGAATCTAGTTGGACTCAAAGTTTCTGAGGACATACCACTCCCATTTATTTCAATGCAATTTAAAAAAAATCAGGCTGTTTTTATTTAGAGCCATAGATATGCACTTAGAAGCCTAACTTTGGGTTATATATAATAATATAATATATTAGGGCCATTGATTAATAGCTGTTAACTCACATGATTAACTCAAAAAATAATCATGATTAAAAAAATTAATCGTGATTAATCACAATTTTAGGTGCACTGTTAAAGAATAGAATACCAATTAAAATGTATTAAGTATTTTGGATGGTTTTCTACATTTTAAAATATATTAATTTCAAGTACAATACAAAATATAAAGTGTTCATTGCTCACTTTATATTACTTTTGATTACAAATATCTGCACTGTAAAAATGACGAACAAAAGAAATAATATTTTTCAATTCACTTCATACTAGTACTGTAGTGCAATCTCTTTATCGTGAAAGTGCAATTTAAAAATGTAGATTTTTTTGTTACATAACTGCACTACATAACAAAACAATGCAAAATTTTAGAGCCTACAAGTCCACTCAGTCCTACTTCTTGTTCAGCCAATTGCTAGGAGAAACAAGATTGGTTACATTTACGGAAGATAATGTTGCCTGCTTCTTATTTACAATGGCACCTGAAAGTGAGAACAGGCATTCACATGGCATTTTTATAGCCAGCATTGCCAGGTATTTACGTAACAGATATGCTAAACATTCATATGCCTCTTCATGCTTCAACCACCATTCTAGAGGACATGCTTCCATGCTACAACAATGCCATGCAAACACCTGTTCTCACTCTCGGGTGCCATTGTAAACAAGAAGTGGGCAGCATTATCTCCTGCAAATGTAAAAAACAAACAAAAAAAAAAACGTGTTTGTCTCAGTGATTGGCTGAACAAGAAGTAGGACTGAGTGGACTTTGTTTTATTTTTGAATACAGTTTTTTGTATGTAATTCTACATTTGTAAATTCAACTTTCATGATAAAGAGATTGCAGTACAGTACTTGTATTAAGTGGATTGAAAAGTACTGTTTCTTTGGTTTTTTACAGTGGAAATATTTAATCAAAATAAATATGAAGTGATCACTGTATACTTTGTATTCTCTGTTGTAATTGAAATCAATAAATTTGAAAATGTAGAAAACATCCAAAAATATTTAAATAACTAGTATTCTGTTATTGTTTGACAGCATAATTAATCATGTAATTAATGTTTTTAATCGCTTGACCGCCTAGTACAGTGGTTCCCAAACTTGTTCTGCCGCTTGTGCAGGGAAAGCCCCTGGCAGGCCAGACCGGTTTGTTTACCTGCCGCGTCTGCAGGTTTGGCTGATCACGGCTCCCACTGGTCACGGTTCGCTGCTCCAGGCCAATGGGAGCTGCTGGAAGCAGCGGCCAAAACATCCCTCAGCCTGCGCCGCTTCCAGCAGCTCCCATTGGCCTGGAGCAGCGAACTGCGGCCAGTGGGAGCTGCGATCATCCGAACCTGCGGACGCGGCAGATAAACAAACTGGCCCGGCCCACCAGGGGCTTTCCCTGCACAAGCAGTGGAACAAGTTTGGGAACCACTGGCCTAGTATATATGTATATGTGTTGGTAAACCAAGACGTGCTGTACCATCCCAGCAAATGAAGGGAGGATTGGATGTTGAGTTTCTAAAAGAAGCGAATGTTCTGGGTAATTATCATCTCAATTGGTCTAATCCTGCAATCCCCAGTCAAGAAAACTCCATGGCAGTTTCACTTGAACTAATTGATTCTGATAGAATTCTGCCTAAGTGAAAATAGCAGGATCAAGCTCTTAATTGGCAGTAATAGATTTGCAAATGGTTGCTTCCTGCTTGTGGTACAATAACATTTAGCATCCCTGTGGTGGGAATGAAGACCTCAACAGCCCAACACTGTGGCATTTAATTTTAGAAAGGGGAACTATGCAAAAATGAAGGGGTCAGTTAAACAGAAATTAAAAGGTACAGTGACTAAAGTGAAATCCCTGCAAACTGCATGGACGCTTTTCAAAGACACCATAATAGAGGCCCAACTTAAATGTATACCCCAAATTAAAAAAAACAGTAAAAGAAGTAAAAAAAGAGCCACCGTGGCTTAACAACCATGTAAAAGAAGCAGTGAGAGATAAAAAGGCATCTTTTAAAAAGTGGAAGTCAAATCCTAGGGAGGTAAATAGAAAGGAACATAAACACTGCCTAATTAAGTGTAAAAATGTAATAAGAAAAGCCAAAGAGGAGTTTGAAAAATGGCTAGCCAAAAACTCCAAAGGTAATAACAACATTTTTTTAAAGTACATCAGAAGCAGGAAGCCTGCCAAACAACCAGTGGGGCCCCTGGACTATCGAGATACAAAAGGAGCACTTAAAGACGATAAAGTCATTGCAGAGAAACTAAATGGATTCTTTGCTTCAGTCTTCATGACTGAGGATGTTAGGGAGATTCCCAAACCTGAGCCGGCTTTTGTAAATGACAAATCTGAGGAAATGTCACAGATTGAGGTGTCACTAGAGGAGATTTTTGGAATTAATTGATAAACTTAACAGTAACAAGTCACCGGGACCAGATGGCATTCACTCAAGAGTTCTGAAAGAACTCAAATGTGAAATTGCAGAACTATTAACTATGGTTTGTAATGTGTCCTTTAAATTGGCTTCTGTACCCAATGACTGGAAGATAGCTGATGTAACGCCAATATTTAAAAAAGGCTCTAGAGGTGATCCCAACAATTACAGACCGGTATGTCTAATGTCAGTACCGGACAAATTAGTTGAAACAACAGTAAAGAATAAAATTGTCAGACACATAGAAGAACATAAATTGTTGGGCAAAAGTCAACATGGTTTCTGTAAAGGGAAATCGTGTCTTACTAATCTATTAGAGTTCTTTGAAGGGGTCAACAAATATGTGGACAAGGGGGATCCAGCGGACATAGTGTACTTAGATTTCCAGAAAGCCTTTGATAAGGTCCCTCAATAAAGGCTCTTTTCTAAAACGTCCTTTCATGGATTGAGAACACAGGGAACAAAGGGTAGGAATAAATGGTAAATTCTCAGAATGGAGAGGGGTAACACGTGGTGTCCCCCAAGGGTCAGTCCTAGGATAAATCCTATTCAACTTTTTTATAAATGATCTGGAGAAAGGGGTAAAAAGTGAGGTGGCAAAGTTTGCAGACTATACTAAACTGCTCAAGATAGTTAAGACCAAAGCAGACTGTGAAGAAACTTCAAAAAGATCTCACAAAACTAAGTGATTGGGCAACAAAATGGCAAATAAAATTTAATGTGGATAAATGTAAAGTAATGCACATTGGAAGAAATAACCCCAACTATACATACAATATGATGGGGGCTAATTTAACTACAACAAATCAGGAAAAAGATCTTGGAGTCATTGTGGATAGTTCTCTGAAGACGTCCACGCAGTGTGCAGTGGTGGTCAAAAAATGCAAACAGGGTGTTAGGAATCATTAAAAAGGGGATAGAAAGTAAGATGGAGAGTATATTATTGTCCTTGTATAAATCCAGGGTACGCCCACATCTTGAATACTGTGTACAGATGTGGTCTCCTCATCTCAAAAAAGATATACTGGCATTAGAAAAGATTCAGAGAAGAGCAATTAAAATGATTAGTTTGGAATGAGTCTCATATGAAGAGAGATTAAAGAGGCTAGGACTTTTCAGCTTGGAAAAGAGGAGATTAAGGGGCGATATGATAGAGGTATATAAAATTATGAGTGATGTAGAGAAAGTAAATAAGGAAAAGTTATTTACTTGTTCCCATAATAGAAGAACTAGTGGCCACCAAATGAAATTAATGGGCAGCAGGTTTAAAGCAAATAAAAGGAAGTTCTTCTTCTCACAGAGCAAAGTCAACTTGTGGAACTCCTTGCCTGATCAGGTTGTGAAGGTTAGGACTATAACAGTGTTTAAAAGAGAACTGGATAAATTCATGGAGGTTAAGTCCATTAATGGATATTAGCCAGGATGGGTAAGGAAGAGTGTCCCTAGCCTCTGTTTGTCAGAGGATGGAGATGGATGGCAGGAGAGAGATCGCTTGATCATTGCCTGTTGGGTTCACTCCCTCTGGGGCACCTGGCATTGGCCACTGTTGGTAGACAAGATACTGGGCTAGATGGACCTTTGGTCTGACCCAGTACGGCCATTCTTATGTTCTTATGTTCTTGGTTAGAAATATTGTAATGAGTAGTTCCTTATCAAACAACCCTACTATACTGAGGATGACTTGGAGAGGCAGAATATCCTACATAATACAACTCAATGGTGGTGTAACCTTAGGGGAAAAAACTGTTTATGTAGACAAGAAATTTGAAATTATAAAAAAACAAACAAACAAAAAAAACAGCAGTTGGATTTCAGAAGTGACTTACTGTATTTAAAACCACCAGTCTCAGAGAAAAGGGATTGAATAAACTTTTTGGAAAGAAATAGCCAAACATAGCCAAACTGCAAGAAAATAAAATGCATAATGAAAAGTCTAAGTATATTTCAAAGAGCTACAAGCTCGTCCTCAGATGCAGAAAAGTATCACTTTGTCCAAGGGGAATGTGGACTGTCAAAATGCAATCTGTCACACACATCAGCAGTGATGCTACTTTCAGGAAGCGTGCAAGCTCCAAATGCATTGAATAAAGTCCAAGACAAAGAGATTGCTTTTTAAGACCCCTTGACACAAACAGAAACCCTTTAAATTGCATGTTGTACTGGACTGAGAGGAAATTGAATTCTATTCTGCAGCTGCACAAGCCAATGCCAAAAGAGAATCAGCAAACAATAAATTGTACATTATGAAAATAAAAGTCTTTGTTTAATAAATAATAATGAGATAGCTCAAATACCATCTGAACAAGTGACCACAGTTATCACCAGCTTACTCTTCAAGCTACCATAGTTCATATGTGAAACAAAGGCCTTAAAAATAGTAAAATGGCAATATTATATGGTTAATATCTATACTATCCCTAATATTTGTATAACCCTTTGTGCCAGGTATTTCAGGTTTAATAAGAGCCATTAATAAGTATAAATAAGGGCCAGATTCTGATACATAAGAATATTTCTGTGGTCACACTCTAATTGTATTTCTTAACTAAATATGGGGTTAACCTAAGACACATTCATCACAGTTTTCCAAGAAAATAAGATTAAAAAAAGAGCTTGGGTTACCAATTTGTTACTACACATCCTGGATACTGAATCACTTGCAGTCTAAAATAAAATCAGAGGGCAAGAACTGTGTGAAACAGAGGAGAGGATTAACTGTGATTCAGAGACACAATTCCTCCTCTGCCACCCATTTGAGCAGGAGGAGGAGAAAGATACATCTGGAGAGAAGCTGATTCATAGATTGCAAGGCCAGAAAGAAATCACTGTGATCATCCAGTCTGATCTCCTGTGTAACACAGACCATAAAACTTTCCCCCAAAATGCCTAGAGCAAATTTTTTAGACATTCAGTCTTGATTTTAAGATTGTCTGTCATGGAAAAATCCACAACCATTTGTGGTATATTGTTTCAATGGTTAATTATCCTCAGTGTTAACAATGTAATCTTTATTTCCATCTGTATTTGTCTACTTTCAACATCCGGCCATTGAATCCTGTTATAGACTTTCTTTGCTAGACTGAAGAGACCATTTAAAATAGTTGTAACCCCTTAATCAACCCCTTAATCTTTTCTTTGTAAGCTAAGTACTTTGAGCTTCTTGAGTCTATCACTATAAATCAAGTTTTCTAATCCTTTAATCACTCTTTTGGCTCTTCTCTGAACCTCTCTGGTTTATTAACATCCTTCTTGAATTGTGGACATCAGAATTGGGTATATTATTCCACCAGTGGTTGCACAGGTGCCAAATAAAGAGGTAAAACAACCTCTCTGTGCCAACTCAAGAATGTCCGCACACCTCCCCCCCGCCCAATGATTTTCAGTCACTGTTTCCCAGGAAAGAGTCCCCTATCATGTAAGTATGCTTTGTTCCTAGGTGTATACATTTACATTTAGATATATTACACATAGTTACTCCTGGGAAAATTCTGCACCAAAACAATTAAAATTCTGCATCAAAAATTACATATTCTGTGTACAGTACTTTAAAATTGGCCTGGAGCGACAAACTGCGGCCAGTGGGAGGCACGATCATTCGAACCTGTGGACGCGGCAGGTAAACAAACCAGCCCGGCCCACCAGGGTGCTTACTCTGTTAGGCCGTGTGCCAAAGGTTGCCGATCCCTGATCTAGAGAGAGAGAAACAGCCTGATGCTGGCTGCCAGACCTGTATGGAATTTCCTGCACACTGCCTCCTTCCTTCAGGACAAGCTGAAAACTGCAGCTGCCAGGAACCCTCCAGTTCCCCCTCCCCCTGGCAGTTTCCTGTATTTGTGAGCTGGAGAGTCAGGTTCTGCTGGGTCCAGTGGTCCTTAGTGGCTGCCAGCAGCTGTGCAGCACCAATTCTGTAGGGAAAAATGAAATTCTGCACAGAATATTAATTCTCTGCACATTCTGCATTGTGCAGTGGTGCAGAATTCCCCCAGGAGTAAGAAGTAAATTTGTGTGGAAGGAAGCAAACAAGTGCTTGAAGTATTGGTATTAACACCCAACAATATAGAAGTGATTAAGCCCACTTTTCCGGGTAGACTTCTCTCTTGCCCATTTGTTTATGATGTCAAAGTATTGCTCAGAAAGGTCCCCTATTCAAGTTTGTGGACTAACCAACCCATTCTCTGGTGGGTTCAACACAAACACTTATGTTGTATAAACTGTAATGCAAAACCTGTCAAGATCTAATAACATTTTGCAATATTCTACTCACTTATTTGCCAAAACAAGATTTTTTCCCCCTTCGACAGATGAGGAATATTGTTAATTTGGGGGGCGGTGGAAAAGAAAAAGAAAAAAAGTTGTTGTCATTTGTCATGGTAAAGGGAAGACTAATATAGATTGATCTCAGGCTGGTAAATTACTATGACAGTTACCAAGAGCTTGGGCCAAATTCAACCTTCCTTTGCATCTATGTAACACTCTGTGAATTGCACAGATGTATGTAAGAGTAGAATATTACACATAATCTATATAGCTTTGTGATTATTTAAAGGAGCAGAGTCATTTCATTTTTTTAATTATATATATTAAAAATGGATATATATGTATCCAGTTTCTGACACAGCAGACTTAAAACAGTGTATCCTTAAGTGTGTTCACCCTACCCTCTCACAAATTCCAAAAAGTGTATAAGTGTTTTTTTTTTCTTTTTTCATATTTAAATCTGAAATGCAGAGGCTAGAATAAGAGAAACACAAAACTAAATGAACTTTTTAAAACTTCCAAAAAGTTGTGTTCAGATTTTGCATGAAGGGTTGACTTGATTCTTATTTGATGTTAGTCAGTTCACCAATTTCAATAATTAGAAAACTTTTTGGTGGCCTCATGCTTTCATAAGAAGCATCATCTGTGTGATGTGTGTAGTTAGCTCTGACACTTGTGATACCTCAAATAATGAATATGGAAGCATTGCAATAGCAAAGATTCCTGCTTGTCCCATATAATTTCATGTGATTACGAATCTAGACATCTCCCATACTTAATGAGATCAGATAGTAAAGTCATAAACTAAGATATGTGAAACTGTATCTTTTTGCTTATTGTTTTCCTGAAAATACAAAAAACGTTTCATGTCTTGACACTGGCACAGTGTCATGTGACATTAAAAATTAATGGCACACATATATTATGAATAAAGAGACATATTCCCATCTCTCCCAAACTCAGTAATGAGGAAAAACTTCCACTGGTTTCAGTGGTGCAGGAATAGATCCTTATACTACAATGACACATTTTTAAATGTAGTTTTTCACCTTTTGATTATTACTTTTTTTAGAAAGATATAAAGAGGATATAAAAAAGCAAAATGAGTGTAAGTTTATTGCTGATTTTTGCCCAGTCCCAGCCATCTGTGTATGTGTAATTAGGTAGAAGCATGAACCTACAAACTTCTAAAGAGTCAACAGATGGTTCATTCCATCATCTGTTACAAACTATGTGCCCTAGGTGAATCATTTCCATACATCTATTTGTATGCTTTATTACGTGTCAGAGGTGGAATGATTTATGGATGAACAGAACTGTCTGCTGCTTAGGCAAACCCTAATGGGATGACCTTATTTTAGTTTGGCCCATCCACCCTATTTTCTGCTCCACACTTGCACAATACCTTGTGTATGTGCCATGATTTCTGATACTTTTATTGCAGTGCAATGATTTATAGTTGAATAGTCCAAGTCTATTCAAAACATGTTTGCTAGTACCCTTGAACCAATCTCATTTCAATTTTTTTTTTTTGTTTCTATGCGCATGTAGATCTCATGTTAGAATTTGGCACAAGATGAAGGTGACAAATCAGTGTTGGACAATTACTTTTTACATATCAAAATAAGAGGTGTGCAATAAAGTTGTTAATGTTAACATTACTATTGAAACATGTACATTTCTATTTCCTGGTTTGGGGGATTTTAGCTGTGAAATTTTAACTGCAAAATAAAAAAAATATACATTTACTTTCCTTGGTTTTTTGGTGGGTGAGGTGAGGGATATTGTTTGTTTGTTTCCTTAACTTACATTTCACAACTGGAGATGAATGGGAGTATTTTTGAATCTCATATTGTAATACATTCTCTAAATGATTGCTTATGAGAAGCTGTTGACAAGCAATTTCATTATTAATTATTTTATATTTAGTCCCAAATAAGTCTCTTTAAATTCTGCCCAATAATCTGTGTTATGTTGCCCACAGAGTTCTGAAAAGGCCTTAACACATCAGTATTCACAAACTGAGATATATCTCAGATGTATCTATGTATTTTCCCTTAATTTACAACTAAAACTAGTATTCTTATTCTCCACTACCTTTCAGATTTAATGAATTGCTAGAAATTAAACTGGCATGACCTCAGGAAATGAACCAGCACACATTCTCACAGGGGAAATATTTAAAACTCATTATTCTTTTGTAACATAAAAGATCAACAAATCTGGCAAAATATTCTTCAGATTGTGGTAAATAAGCCCACCATTTATTTTTCTGGATTAAAAACTGGCAGAGTGAATATTTGCTGTGTTTTATGCTTTATACATAATGACCATATAAATAAGATTTGTGTTTTTTCACACTTCATGCTTCATTTTCTGCAAGACTCAACAAACCATAACAAATCTGAATCCTAAACAATAAAAGTGTAGTTCTGAGATGCATGTTCTTCATTTTTCCTTCATTGGTGATGGCTTGGTGATTTTTTTCTCTCTCTCTCCACAAAAATGTTAAGCTCTCAAAAAGAACTAAATCTCTTGGTCAAATACTCATTTTAGACTTCAATTTGGATTTTTCTACTCTTTTTAGTCCCTTTAAAGTAAGGGGATCTTCTAATCAGACAGCTAGCATTTAGCAGTTTCATCAAAGCCTAGAATCCTGCAAAACCATTTTACTAATCCTTTGTAATTCTATAGTAATAAGTACCAGAGGGAGCAACATTGGAAAAGAGACTTGCATTTTATTCTTGGCTCTACCGCTGATGTGACCTTGGACAAGTCCCTTCATCACTGGCATGGGCATGGAAGTGAAAGATACACAGACACAAAGTACATGGTTGAATGGTAGTTGCAACTTTTGCTAATATACATAATCTATAAGAAATGAACATCCTGGCAGCAACCAGCCCAGAGAGGTATCTTAGTCTTGCCAATAAAACATTAATATTTAAGTCACGGATGACCCTTACAGGATCCATCACAGGATTTAACAAATACTGAAAGCTTCCTCCACTGTCTCCTAATTCCAATGAATCCAGGGTTCAATGAAGGCCCTCCAGCATGAAGGTGCTACCTCAGGTGGCCCTAGTAACTGTAGGAGTAGCATCCTCCCAAAGCTCTCAGGAAGAATGTACAGGGATGTCTCACCATGAGTGATGAATAAAGTAGGTATCCTGTGCCATGTTTTCTTTTTGTGAAATATGGATAGTGATACTTCCCCTCCTTTGTAAAGCTCTTTCAATCTACAGAGGAAAGGTAGGGCTATAGAGATATCACATCATCCACCACTGAAGTACCTCTGGCATGGAACACATAGCTTTTAAAAAGTTCATAGATATATTGCATGAGAGTTTTGACCAGGTAATGAAGAAGAATATTATACCAAACTGGGATATAAGGAGAATTTTGGTAAGTGGAATGTAATTACCTGAGTTGGAATTTGTCCGGAAACATGAGGCGCCTTAGTCTTGCAAACACCAACAGAGTCTCTTAAATAATTATTTCTCAGATCCTGTAAGTTGCTGAGCAACCTCAAGCAAGTCAGTTAATGGGAGTTCTGGGTACTAAGCACATAGCAGGATCCAGCCACAAAAAGTTTGGCTCTCTCATTTGAATGGTGGCCCTATGCTAAAGTTTAATATTGACTCACGAAGAAACATGCTATATACTGAATTGCCAAAAACATTTCCTATTGCAGCTGGTTTCATTAGCAGCATTATGAAAGACATCATGGGAACGTTAATGACCACAAGTAATCAGGACCTAGGGTTATGTCTCATATGAAGGCTGATAGAAAGAATACCCCTTTCTGAATCACCATCAATATTTCTTGCAGCAGGTGTTTCTTGGAGGTGTCCAGTCCAAATGCTAGCCTGGCTCAGCCTTGCTTGTGGCAGCTTGAGGTCTAATGGTATTACAGCACACGGTGGTAGGTCTGCAGGTCACATGTATCTGATGCACAGCTATATGAAAATGTTTGTATTAAACTGTTCACTTACGTGTCATAAAGGGAAAGCTGCTTCTTCCTGCTCTGGGGTAATTTAATTGGTTTAATGCAGGGAGCACTTCAAAGTCCCTCTATCTGGGTCAGGTTTAACCAGTAGTGAGTGTATTGTCTTAGGTATAAAGTCAATCCAAGCACACACACAGGTATAATTTTAATATTGTTTTACTACCCGAATTGCAACATCTAATAGCTTGTGGACTCCCACAGCTCTTGCACTAAATTTCATTATCAGCGGTGCTGAGATTCATTCATTATAACAATATGGTAGTCTTAAAGAGACACACCATTACACCACTTTCCCAATTCTTCACAAACAGTAAGGGCCTCTAGCTTTGTCCCAGTAGTAATCAGGATCACCATTGTTGTGCTCCAGAGTTGTAGTAGTCTTTCCCTTAGAATATTCCTGGAACTATGATGGTTTTGTACAATCTTTTCTTCCCTAAATATCTCTTTTTGTGCCCATTATACTGAATAGAAGACAGGTGGTATCAAGTCTTACTGCTTTTTCCTTTTCATCGAATGTCAGGATCAGAAGGGACCTCAGGAGGTCATCTAGTCAACCCCCCTGCTCAAAGTAGGGCCAATCTCCAGACAGATTTTTGCCCCCGATCCCTAAATGGCTCCCTCAAGGATTGAACTCACAACACTGGGTTTAGCATGCCAATGCTCAAACCACTAAGCTATCCCTCCCCTTCTTTTCTGTACTGTCAACTAACATCCAGAATTTCACTAAAAGCATTTTACATTTCCTTTATTCTGCATCCACCATTGGAGGATCATTATTTGTACTCTGAGCTCTTGATTGTTTTAATACCTTTTTATTTCTTCTCTTTCCTTTCCATTGGAGAATATTTTCTTGCAACATTGATGACAGTCTGAAAAGAGTACTCACCTCTTGCTCGCCTTCAATCAGTTAGATGTGATACCACAATCTTTTTCTTACCTTTGGTGCCCCCAGCATACTGCTGGCTGGCCTTGGTGCATCTTTAGTGGCTTGGATCTCCAAGTAAACCCCTTCTGGGGTTTTAAAAAGTCCAGTATATAGTCTATTTGCCCTTGGTAAGGTCTTTATCCCTGGCTATGTTCCCTTTCAATATAGCTCTCTATCTGGGCTCCCAAGTAAATGCATCCCCCTTCTTGGAGTTTTACACTCCTTTACCAATGGCCAGGGTTGTCGGAGGATGGGCCTGCCCATCACTCCAGGTTCCAAACCAGTGACCCTATAAGCAGGAGCCATCTACTGCTTACTCCAATCCATCACTGCTATTTCCTGCGGCCTCTTCCTACCAGGCCCTTTTATCTCCAGCCCGATCTCAGAGCCAACATCCTCCTGTCCTTCTCCCTCTGCAATCTCAGCTGTGTAAGTTCAGCCAGCCATAGACTCAGGCTACTTAGTTGGGTCCTTTTCCCAGAGAGGAGCACCCTTCTTCACTCGTCAGGAACCAGCCAGGAACTGACCTGTTCCTTTTATCTGGGCCTGCAGGGCCCTGATTGACTTACTCTTTCCTCTAGCCTTTGGAGGACCATGATTCTGTGGTTTTCAAAATGGCTGTTCTGGAGAGTCCTCTCTAGGCAAGACTGGAGGACCCACCTTCACTGCTCTTTTCCCGTTAGCTCAATTCTACTTGGGACAGTGTGTAGGAGGACTGTGGGACCACCAGCAGGGAGCCACTATGGCTGAATACAACTGAGACACAGTCCTCCCCAAATGCTGGCCAAGATGACTATTTTCCATAATGGTATTATAACCCTCTGCTAACTGTGCATGTGTTTTGAAAACCATTCTTACTTTTTGAGATTTAACCTGATGGGACTCCAGGCTTACATGCCTTTAGAATCCACACAGACATTTACATAAATAAAAATATAAAGCACAGTTACACTAGTTCAGATACTTAAGGAACAATCGAGCCACTAAGTGGGGTTAGGAAGCCATTTCCCCATAGGT
Organism: Trachemys scripta elegans; assembly: GCF_013100865.1. NCBI lineage: Eukaryota > Metazoa > Chordata > Testudines > Emydidae > Trachemys > Trachemys scripta. The sequence goes on along the minus strand of NC_048298.1, from coordinate 258,823,931 downwards.
ATATTATATTATAATTGCTCATTATGAAGGTTTTCTACTGACACATTTTGTACTGACAATTGTAAAATGAAGTATTCTGACCTAGATCAACCATAGGTCTGATCAGGTACGACAAAATCTACATTCCAGTTGTATCCACTATACTCCACAGGTAGACTGATGAAATAGGCCCTCTACCCTGATGGGCACAAAGGTGATTCCTGATCTCAAATTTTGGGAGGTGATAGTCAGACCATGACAGACATACCTGGGTCACAAATTCTCACATAAAACCACTTCTTACAGTTGGAAACAATTAAATCCACCCATCCACAGGCACTTGCCACTGAGGCAATGAGAAAAAAAAAACAGACTCAGCAGCTATAGTTATAAGGGTATTTCATCCTAGTAATACTCTATGCTGGGATTCAGAGACATTTGAAACAAATATTTAAAATAAAATAATAAAATAAATAAAACATTAATGAAAACTAGTTTTCAGAAATATGCCAGATAAGAAGAAACCTAGCCATCTGTATTACTTGATACAGGGTTTGAGATTTCTAGATATGCAGAAAAACATTTGTGTATCATTCTTAAATTGTATTCAATATTGTTGTATCTTTGTTGGCCCCGGGGTATTAGAAAGACAAGGTGGGTGAGGTAATATTTTTATTGATCTGGACCTGAAGAAGAGCTCTGTGTAACTTCAAAAGCTTGTCTCTCTCTCTCACCAATAGAAGTTGGGCAATAAAAGATATTACCTCACGTATTTTGTCTCTCTAACATTTTTAGATGCATGTTAGCTTTCTAAGCTATGAATTCATGAAGTAAAAAGTAAGCTTAGGATAAAATGACATAGACTTGTTCGGGAATTCCACTTCAGCTTCAACTAGTGTTTCCCAGAACATTTTTTTTTTCATTGTAACACTTTCTTCTATGGAGGTGTGATCGTTACTTCTGAGTTTCTATTTTGCCAGTGTTGCCATCATTTTGAAGTACACAAAAAGCGTACAAACTGTGCTAGCATATGGGTATTTCTAGTAAAATGTTATGTTAACATGTTAAGGTTGCAGTGTGAAAACATTCAAAAGTCAGGATTAGAGCTGGGTGAACAACAGATTTTTTTTGGGTCACTGGCAGTTCTGAAATGTCAAAAATAAATTGTTTCGGGTTGAACTATTTTTTTCATACTTTTGGTGAACTGAAAATTAAAAAAATGTTTTGGGTCAAACAAAATATTTTATTCTGACAAAATCAAAATGTTTCATTTTAATTTCAGTCATTTAAAAACATTTTGATTGCAGGCGGGTCACTGCTTCCCGCAGCACCCATTGGCCGGGAACGGCAAACCGCAGCCACTGGGAGCTGTGAGTGGCCGTACCTGCAGACGCTCAGGTAAACAAAGCAGCTCGTGGCCCACCAGAGGCTTATCCTCAACAAGCCGCAAACCAAGTTTGCAAACCCCTGAGCTAGCCCAATATCCTTCCAATAGTGGCAGCTACCAGAGGCTTCAGAGGGTATGACCAGAACAGGACAATCTATCGAGTTATCCAGCCCATTGTCCAGTCCCAGTTTCTGGCAGTCAGAGGCTTAGGGACATCCAGAGCATGGGGTTGTGCCACTGACCATGTTAGCTAACAGCCATTGATTGACCTATCTTCCATGAACATATCTAATTCTTTTTTGAACCCACTTATGCTTTTGAGCTTCACAAAAAGCCCTGTCAAAGAGTCCCAAGGGGCTAACTGTGTGTTGTGTGAAGAAGTACTTACTTACATTTGTTTTAAACATGCTGCCTATTTATTTAATCAAATAACCCTAACCCTACCCTATTCACTTTCTCCACATCAACCCTGATTTTATACATCTCTATCATACCCTCTCTTAATTACCTCTTTCCAAGATGATCAGTCCCAATCTTTTTAATCTATAGTCATATGGAAGCTGTTTTACACCACTAATTGTTGTTGACCTTCTCTGTACCTCTTCCAATTCTAATATATATATTTTTGAGATGAGGTGACCAGAACTCCACACAATATTCAAAGTGTGGGCATACCATGGATGTATATTGTGACATTGTGATATTTTCTGTCTTACCTATCCCTGTGTGATAGACAGGTGATCAGGAACAGTCAACATGGATTCACCAAGCGCAAGTCATGCAACCAACTTGATTGCCTTCTATGGTGAGACAATTAACTCTGAGGATATGGGGAAAGTGGTGGATGTAATATACTTTGACTTTAGCAAAGCTTTTGATATGGTCTCCCAAATTATTCTTGCTAGCAATTTAAAAAGTATGGATTGGATGATAGAAGTATGAATTGGATGGCTAGAAAACTGGCTAGATTGTCGGGCTCAATGGGTAGTGATCAATGGCTCGTTGTCTAGTTGGCAGCTGGTATCAACAGGAATGCCCAAGGGGTTGGTCCCAGTTTTGTTAAACATCTTCATTAATGATCTGGATGATGGAATGGATTGCACCCTCAGCAAGATCGTGGATGACACTAACCTGAGGGGAGAGGTGGATATGCTGGAGAGTAGGGATAGGGTCCAAAGTGACCTAGACAAATTGGAGAATTAGGCCAAAAGAATCTGATGAGGTTCAACAAGGACAAGTGCAGAGTCCTGCACATAGGACAGAAGAATCTCATGCACTGCTACAGGCTGGGGACCGACTGTCTAAGCAACAGTTCTGAAGAAAAGGACCTGGGGATGACAGTGGATGAGAAGCTGGATATGAGTCAACAGTGTGCCCTTGTTGCCAAGAAAGCTAATGGCATATTGGGCTGCATTAGTTGGAGCATTGCCAGCAGATCGAGGGAAGTGATTATTCGCATGTATTCGACACTGTTGAGGCCATATCTGGAGTACTGCATCCAGTTTTGGGGCCCCCGCTACAGAAAGGATGTGGACAAAAGTCTGTGTTATGTTAGCAATCCTCCCGCCATCTGGTACAGAGGCCGATTTAAATGGTAGGCTATGTACCACAGTTAGTAGTTTTGGAATTTCATATTTGAGTTCCTTCAGCACTCCTGAGTGAATACTATTGGGTCCTGGTGACTTAGTACTGTTTAATTTATCAGTTTGTTCCAAACTCTCCTCTACTGACACCTCAATCTGGGACAATTCCTAAGATTTTCCATCTAAAAATAATGGCTCGAGTATGGGAATCTCCCTCACATCCTCAGCAGTGAAGACTCATACAGAGAATCAATGATTTAAAATAGTCTCATATTTGCACGTGTTTGTTGATTAAAAAAAAACACAACAGAAAATATAATGACCTGCTTCATACACAATACTAAGTTAGCTAAGAGCAAAATATATAAGGAAACCAACTTGAACACTACCCTCTCCCAAATCTCTATCCCGAACTGTTATAAGAGGCTAGAAGTCCAGTAAAAGATTTCTTCTTCATGATGTAAAAAGTGACAAAGAGTCCTATGGCACCTTATAGACTAAAGCCGTATTGGAACATAAGCTTTTGTGGGTGAATACTCACTTCGTCAGATGCATGTGACGAAGTGGGTATTCACATGTGTCTGACGAAGTGCGTATTCACCCACGAAAGCTTGTGCTCTAATACGGCTGCTAGTCTACTAGGTGCCATAGGATTCTTTGTCGCTTTTTACAGATCCAGACTAACACGGCTACCGCTCTGATACTTCATCATGGTGAGATAATCTCGTGCATTTCAAGATTAACTGGCTAGATGCATTACTACAATTTAAGCAAACCAAGAGATAAAATAAAAAATAGGGCTCATACAGATTCTCCTTCTGCAACTTGTAGGAGAGGATGAGAGGAACCAAGAGACACCACAGAGTTTCCTTAGAATACTTCCATCAGTGAGGAGACAATTGGAGGAAGCAGGGGACACTGCCTAAGTAGCATAGTTAGGGTCATACCAAATTCACGGTCCATTTTGGTCAATTTCATCGTCATAGGATTTTTAAAATGGTAATTGTCATGATTTCAGATATTTAAATCTGAAATTTCATGGTGTTGTAACTGTAGGGGTCACCCCTGACCCAAAAGGCAATTGCAGGGGTGGGGTCACAAGGTTATTGTAGGGAAGTCACGGTATTGCCACCCTTATTTCTGCCATCAGAGCTGGCCTCTGGAGAGCGGCGGCTGCTGGCTGGAAGCCCAGCTCTGCAGGCAGCACCACCGGCAGCAGCAGTGGAGAAGTAAGAATGGCATGGTATGGAGTTGCCATGACCCCCCTAAAATAACCTTGCAACTCCTCACAACCCTCTTTTGGGTTGGGAACCCCGGTTGGTGAAATACTGGTCTTCTCCATTATATTTGTATAGTGTAGGGTAAAAGTATACAAAAGACCAGATTTCACAGTCCATGATGCATTTTTCATGGCTATGAATTTGGTAGGGCCTTAAGCATAGGAAATATATGGGGAAATGATAGTGCTGTCTTAAGCTCAAGGAGTATTTGGCCTCTCCTTCAGGACTCCTTCTGGAACTAGGCTAGTACAGGCTTCTTTGCCCATCCTTACTAAATATACCACCACCTCAGAAAGCTAATGGGATGTAGTGAGAATAAATTCTGCTTGGAGCAGCATTAACTCTATTATTGCTTATCCTTATCAGGGTGCTCCCTTCTGGCATTTTCTTCTGTAGCAGCCACTCAGCTTCAGTGTCCGAGCTGGTTTTCTGCTGCCTTGTTTGGAGGTTTGTATGCCCCATTGCACTCCCATTGGCCTATTTGTTGAGATGTATTCACTGCATGGAGTGCAGCTGCTCCCCACTACCAACCTTCATGCCCCCAGAATTCCCCCTTTTAATTAGCAGAGCACCAGCTTCCAGACTTCAGTTGAGTGGCTTCCATTGGATGAAGGTAGAAAGGTGGCGACATACCACAACCACTCTTACCATTCCTGGCACCAAAAATGTCCTGCTGGCTTCTGATCTTCATTTTTAAATTAGTTAAGGGGTTGACAGAGGAGTGCATGGGAAACCAAAATGCATGTTTCCACCCATCTTTTGTTGTTCTTACTTTGTATTTACTTAATTTAAAAGTTAATAATTTGTGAAGAAAACCCAAACAAAAAAGATGAAATATGCTCAGCTAGAGAAAGCTGATAACATCACCAATGGCAGTCCTGGTTCATTTAATGATAAAAGAAATGTGTGACTTTTTTCAGAAAATACATTCTTTTACTTTATTAATCTTTTCAGAGAACCAGTACAGAAAATGGGAATATTTTGTATATATTTACAACACACCATATATAGATTCACTGCATGAACTGTAAAATAGCATTATAACGGGCAATTAGTATGTTACATTCTCTCTCCAAGGGTTCTTGGGGCAAGGCTATTGTTATAGCTCTTATGTCTCTCTAGTTGGTTGCAAGACTTCAATATTAAAATCTGTTACTTTACAGTGTTGTGTGGTGCATTTTGCTTGTTTTTTTTTTTTTTTCCATTTTATGATTCTGGGGAAAGTAAGATTAATTTTCCTTTTATTTTATTTTTTTAACGAGAAATGGTTCTTTGGGTATTCAATGAATGTACTTCAGACGATGTATTAATTAATAGACATAGGTTTATTATTTTTCAGTGAGTCTGATTTTTCCCTTTCAGAGAATTTCCCACCCCTTCTGATTTGTAGCTACATGTAGCTAGTAACAGCACTGGAAAATTCTTTCCAGAATAGTCCAATTAATGAGCATCTCCACAAGAGATTACATCTTCCACCTTATCACACTCTCTTCACTATAGATAGCTACCTCACAGGGGTGTAGTGAGGCTTAATACATTAATGAGGTGATACTCAGACTTTAGGAGTTCAGGAGCTAAATTATAGATCAACATTACGAAAACAGCCACAGTAGTGTGCATTCATAATTTATTTTACTATAGTACTATATATTCATATTTAAACAGTATGATATTGTTAATAACTTAGATTGGTTAATAATTGAATCAGAGACTATTTTAATATCATGTGCTGCAAAGAGCTGCAGGAGACACATTAAAGAGCCACTTGTGGTTCACGAGCCTCAGTCTGAGTATCACTGCATTAATGACTGCAAAACATGTTGAGATCTGCCAATACATAGTGCTATTATACATGCAAAGGGTCATTTACATTGCATTGCATTACATTATTTCCCAAGAAAAATCACATCCGCTACATTTCAAGAAACTTTCTGGGGCTTGGTCATCCCAAGAAATATATGTGTGCAACCTATGGCTTAATCATGTTATGGAGTCTAGAATTCTCTTATCTAATAATAAACATATATATGCATAGATCAGAGGTGAAGATTGTAGTCTTTGCTATAACAAAATTTACTTTCTCCCCAGAAAATAAAACATCTATCTATCTATCTATCTATCTATCTATATGGGCTGTCAAGTAATTAAAAAATTAATTGTGATTAATCACACTGTTAAATAATAATAGAATAACATTTATTTAAATATTTTGGATGTTTTCTATATTTTCAAATATATTGATTTCAATTAAAGCACAGAATACAAAGTGTACAGTGCTAGCTTTATATTTATTTTTGATTACAAGTATTTTCACTGTGAAAAACAAAAGAAATTGTATTTTTCAATTCACCTAATACAGGTACTGTAGTGCAATCTCTTTCTCATGAAAGTTGAACTTACAAATGTAGAATTATGTACCAAAAAACCCTGTATTAAAAATAAAACAATGTAAAACATTAGAGCCTACAAGTCCACTCAGTCTTACTTCTTGTTCAGCCAATCGCTCAGACAAACAATTTTTTTTTTACATTTGCAGGAGATAATTATGTCCGCTTCTTGTTTCCAATGTCACCTGAAAGTGGAAACAGGCATTTGCATGGTATTGTTGTAGCCAGCATAGCAAGATATTTATGTTCCACGTCTGCTAAAGATTCATATGTCCCTTCATTCTTTAACCACCATTCCAGAGGACATGCGTCCATCCTGAAGATGGATTCTGCTCGATAACGATCCAAGGCAGTGTGTACCGATGCATGTTCATTTTCATCATCTGAGTCAGATGCCACCAACAGAAGGGTTATTTCCTTTTTTGGTGGTTTGGGTTCTGTAGTTTCTGCATCAGAGTGTTGCACTTTTAAGCTTTCTGAAAGCATGTTCCACACCTTGTCCCTCTCAGATTTTGGAAGGCACTTCAGATTCTTAAACCTTGGGTCAAGTGCTGAAGCTATCTTTAGAAATCTGATATTGGAACCTTCTTTGTGTTTTGTCAAATTTGCAGTGAAAATGTTTTAAAATCAAACAACATATGCTGGGTCATTATCCGAGATTGCTTATAACATGAAACATATGGCAGAATGTGGGTAAAACAGAGTAGGAGACATACAATTCTCCACCAAGGAGTTCATTCACAAATGTAATTAATGCATTATATTTTTAATGAGCATCATCAGCATGGAAACATATCCTATGGAATGGTGGCCGAAGCATGAAGGGGCATACGAATGTTTAGTATATCTGTCACATAAATACCTTGCAATGCCGGTTACAAAAGTGCCATGTGAACACCTGTTTTCACTTTCAGGTGACACGTAAATAAGAAGCGTTATCTCCCATAAATGTAAACAAACTTGTTTGTCTTTGCAATTGACTGAACAAGAAGTAGGACTGAGTACACTTGTAGGCGCTAAAGTTTTACATTGTTTTGTTTTTGAGTGAAGTTATGTAACAAAAAATAATCTACATTTGTAAGTTGCCCTTACATGATAAATTTCAGAGTAGCAGCCGTGTTAGTCTGTATCCGCAAAAAGAACAGGAGTACTTGTGTCACCTTAGAGACTAACAAATTTATTTGAGCATAAGCTTTTGTGGGCTACAGCCCACTTCTTCGGATGCATATGCAAAAAAATCTCTTTATCATGTAAAAAGAACAGGAGTACTTGTGTCACCTTAGAGACTAACAAATTTATTTGAGCATAAGCTTTCATGGGCTACAGCTCACTTCTTCGGATGCATTCTATGCATATGCATCCGAAGAAGTGAGCTGTAGCCCACAAAAGCTTATGCTCAAATAAATTTGTTAGTCTCTAAGGTGACACAAGTACTCCTGTTCTTTTTACACGATAAAGAGATTCTACTGCAGAACTATTTCTTTGCCATTTTTACAGTGCAAATATTTGTAATAAAAAATACTAATATAAAGCACTGTCAAGTTTGTATACTGTGTTGTAATTGAAATCAATATATTCAAAAAAGTAGAAAAAACATCCAAAAATATTTAATAAATATCAATTGGTTTTCTATTACAGGAGTGGGTGGATGAGATTCTGTGGCTTGTGTTGTGCAGGAAGTCAGACTAGACTTAGCATCTGTGATTCTATGAGTGCGATAAAAACTGCAATTAATCACAAATAATTTTTTAATCATGATTATTTTTTTGAGTTAATCGCGTGAGTTAACTTTGATTAATCAACAGTCCTAATCTATCTATCTATCTATCTATCTATCTATCTATCTAACATCATTAGCAGTAGCACTACTGCTCAGCCCAAGACACGCAGTGATAAGTGATGGTGGGGGCAATCTCAAAATGGGAAACCTAGAAACCTACGGATACTGTTTATGCTGAGACATTTATGTTAACAGATATTTTGGCCAAGAGATCACATGGGTTGAAGATGCTTCTGTTACTGCCATTTAGATATCTGCATTCTTCATTTGATGCTACAGCTATTGTCGATTTCCATGTGTATTTCCAACATCAAGGGCTTTGCATCACCCATTTTTCATTAGGAGTTATTTTCTTTCTGTACAGCAGTTTAACTGTTTCAGCTTTGTTTCCTGTGGCAGTTGCTCCTGTGTCTTCTCCTAATGTCAAGTCTGATTCTAAACATGGTTGAAGAGGGGAGTAGTGCTTCTTTTTAATCCTGTCTTTTTATTTTTTGGCTGGTCTTTTAAAAAAATATGTTTGACTTTCATTTGTATGGAGTTTTGAGAAAGGGAACACATTGTTCTAAACTGTGCTCTTTCTCTCTCTCTGCATCTGATAAAATAGGGAACTGCTTGTCTTTACAGATTTTTGCTGCTCATTACACTGTATGCAATGAAAACATAATACTCCCACAAGCATATGCACACACACTGTCACCTTGGAGATTCAGTATTGTAGTGGGAAGGTGATCACTTACTAATATCCAGATAATACGTAATGCCAAGGCCACTCTGACATTTTAAAATGTATGTATTTTTGGTTAATTGCACTGGTTTTATGGATTCCACAATAGTTCTTTTTCATTCAAACTCAGGAGTCTTGCATTTCCTTGCACCGTATTGTGCCCAGTGGGATTTTACATTAGGAAGGAGCACACTTGTGCTTTCACTCCTATGCACAGTGCTTCCCTATTGGTGCCATCAGAACTGGAATGAAACTGACACTATCTTAGTCAATTTCCTATATGGCTCCTGTGGGAGAAGAGCTGTATATAAAGGGAGCAGAATTTTCTTCTGCTGGGATGCTCTTCAGAGGGCTTGGAAGGAGAAAAGACACAATTTTGTTTTGCTTCTTCATTTCATTACTTCAGCAGAAAATCTTATCTGTCATTGTGCTACTCCTGAAGAGTTCTTTGCCAAGGCAGCTTTTTCATGGGGCCTCACTCTGCCTAGAAAAGGGCCAAGTCACTCATTGGATTCCTGCTCCATTTCTGTTGCCAGAGATGGTGATTCGGCCAGAAAATGAATGTTTTCTACCCCATCTTTTCTTCTGCTGGATTGAGAAATAGGGCTGGCAAATGTGTTTCAGAATTTTGGACTGAAGCACCCTAAGGGGCCACTTATTTTGTTTATAATTGACCCTTGTGCTTCCCTGGTAATTGCTTGTGTTGATTACTAATGCTTATGTAAATCTAAAACCCGTTCCTGTAAGAAATGTTTCCATTTCAATGTATGTCATACAGATATCTTCCCATGTTCTCTAGCACCCAGTTAGAATACTCCAAGAGTTCATCTCAAAAAGTAAGGACAGTATTGACTTTGATCCCATGCACACCAGTCATAAAGTGCTTTAGACATCTTGAAAGATTAGGAAATGCCGGGTTTAGTACAATATCTTAAAAATATTAAATACAGGAACCAAGTTCTCCTAATATAAATAATATACGGTGTTAGGGTAGAGCTCTGATTTCTCATATTGGTGACACTGAGTGGTATTGGATATTTTTCTGAATTTTTTTCCTAGTTCTATTTTATAATGGACAATTCTGTGTTACCTTAAAATATGGCAGAACAAATTATGTCATTGTAATTATTCAAATGCCTCAAATGTCACTATTTAATAATACACCATTGTATGTTATCATTGCAAAAACAAGACACAAAAAGCATGTCTCCCAGATTATGCATGTGCAAGACTGACAAACAATCCTATTTCCACAATAAAAGATTTGAATATTACATTAGAATAGGTTGCTTTCTAAGACTGTTGATGATTATTATTGTTCTGAAATTAGTGTTTCAAACACAAAAAATGGCAATTCTCTGAGTGCAGGTTTAGAGTCAATTTTTCTTGGAGAAAATGAATTAACTTCTCATTTGCATTCATATCATACAATATTTTTCACATTAATAGAAATTCTGTAAAAAACAAGCAAATGAATGGCCATTTTTATATGTGTTTTTTAAATTAATATGAAGTATTTAAGTGAACTATAAACAGGTCATGGTAATGACCTGGGCACTCAAGTGACTTGGGACCCAAAGTCCATTTTAAAAATGGGTTTTCTCTTCCTAAGTGATTTAGGAGCTTTTGAAGATTTTACCCATAGATGTTATAGTCAGTAGGGTCCATTATGATATTCTAGTCTTTTAAAAAGAAAAGATAATCCAGATTATAGAGTTTCATCTAGTAATGTCTGCATCAAGCCCATAACTTGTGGCTAAGATAGAGCATATTATTTAGAAAGACATCCAGTTTTCATTTAAAGACTTCAGGCGATGAAGAATCCTCCACCTTCCCAGGTAATTTGTTCCAATGGTTTATGAACATCACTTAAGAAAATGTGCCTTGTCTAACCTGAATGTATCTAGTTTCAACTTCTGCCTATTGGATCTTATTATATTTTTGTTGGCTAGATTAGATAGGCATCTACTATCAGAAATCTTCCTTGTGTGTAGGTATATTGTATCTAGGGGGTTTCATTTACCCCCACATTCTACTTTGTTCTGGTGGAGCTCCGCAAAACCCAAGTGGGGAAAAAATGTGAGTCCTGTTGTACCCTTCAAATCTGAGGCCTGGCTTGCACAGTCTTCCCCTGAGGTTCCAAACAACCAAATTAATGTTTAAATACAGTTAACTAAGGATGACTGACATGGATCTTGACTGTCCCACACCACTCACCCTAGTAGGACTTGTATTAGAGGAAGAAATAAAGGCCCAGATCATCTCAGGGACATGTTTGTGAGGATCTGCTCCATCCTACTTGAAACTGCATAATCATGCCCTCTTTCCTTGGAGACAGCTGTTTCTGTGGAGTTGTGATTTGTGTGTGGAAAAAGACTGAGCTGGCTAGGGAAGGGCAGTTATCAGACAGAGAGGTCTTTTCTATGTCTCCCTACCCCCTTTTATATGGAATAAAATGCTTCTACAGGAGTTCCTTCTGGCATCCATGACAAGGGGGAGCTCTGATAGTGCATTACCTATTGGACCAAATTACCAGAGATAATGTGTGTGTAGAGCAGGGGGAGTGTGTACAGATGCCCTTTGCTTCCGGTGGATCCACTGCATAGTCACAACTCTATCCATCAGGACAAAACCTTCTGCACAGCACAGAATGAAATTTCCTATTGAAAGTATATGCTCAGAAGTGGGCAATCCAGCTAAAACCTGTCATCTGATGCTAATACAGGATCAAGAGATCACATCGTCTTAAACAGGCAGCTAATGAATTTGAACTTGGCCAAAAATCCGCTGTACACAAATCCTTCTCCCACACATATTCTAGTGAACTTCAACCATGCTGCATTAAAAGATACAAGATATTTATAGTACATGTATCTTTAATATGAAATGTATTCAAACCAATCTAGTACTTTTATCTCCAATGACATCTTCTCAAGGCAGCATAGTAACTTATTTTATCCATCACCATTTTGTAGTGGGTACTTACATAGTTTTAAAAAACAGCACAGGTTTCAATACTTTGCTTAGAATATGAAAAAATATTCCACGGATTTCTGTTTTGATTTTTGTCCACACAGCATCTTTGGAAAGATGCAATGATCTTGCCATGATTTAAGTCTGTGGATCTAAGGAGCCTATCTACTCCATTTCAAAACTAATAGCAAGACCACTAAGCAGCACTCTTAATCTTCTACTTTCTCCTATCAAACTGGCTTCTTATAAGAACAATGTCTGAATTTCCAAGATTTTTTGGAACATATGATTTAGTATATGGTACAGTTCCCTTTGAATTTTACAGTTTAAAAGTGTGTCTTGATTTTTTTAATTTTATATAGTAAAAGATTATGCAGGAAAGAGAGGACTGGTAGATAATCTAAAACGAGTTAAAGAGTCCTTTGAGAATATTCAATATTCACCCAAGATTTGCAATCTGAAATTGGCCTTAAGTATAGCATTTTGCTTTACTAAATTATGTATCAAGGATACATTTTGATGCAGGATGGAATTGAAAATAAGATATTGTGACTACTCTAGAGGGCTGATCAACTCAGAGTGCTCAGTCATCAATTGTGCTTATGTTGAGTTTGGTACAGACAAGGCAAGGAAGGGCAGAGGTGTATTACAACTTTCCCTCCCACAAACAAAGAACTTGGGGTCAACCAGGAATGATTTAGCTCAGTGGTTCTCAAAGCCAGTCTGCCCCTTGTTCAGGGAAAGCCCTTGGCAGGCCGGGTCAGTTTGTTTACCTGCCATGTCCGCAGGTTCGGCCGATCGCTGCTCCCACTAGCCGCGGATCGCCTGGAGCGGCCTGGAGTGGCGAACTGCGGCCAGTAGGAGCCGTGATCAGCCGAACCTGCGTATGCAGCAGGTAAACAAACCGGCCTGGCCCGCCAGGGGCTTTCCCTGAACAAGCAGCGGACCGGCATTGAGAACCACTGGTTTAGCTCACAGAGTACATTTAACACAGACTTAGGGTTGTTCTTCTGGGTTAGGCTTGCCCTCCAAATGCCCCATTCCACCAGGAGTATGTGGCATGATTTCTACTTTGTTCAATATTGTGGGGAAAAATCTCAAAAATTAAATAGGTATCTAATTCAGAAACCATTAACTACAGTGGAGTTATACCAGAGGAGAACTGGGCCCTATGTCATTTGACTTACTGTACAGAGTTTGACTGTGGCATTAAATCACTGCTCATAACAGACCAGAAGCCAAACGGGAGCTCCAAGAGACATGGTGCCACAGCATGTTTACAGTGGAACCACAATCTACTGTAATTAATGTTAGGTCAATCACCATCTTACAGTTGCTGTTCTACTGTTTCTTGTTTGCACTTGACATACAGACCTTATCATCATAAATTCTTAATAGTTGCTGAATAGCCTTGTATAAAAATTCAACTTGTATAGACAATGGAGAACAATTAACAAGCAAGTGATGAAAACTACCTTAAGTTTGGGAATTTTTCTCTGGCAGTTGGAGCACATTGCTTTAACTTTTCATACTATATTTTGTTCTAGACACATATATTTCATGTAATGGGGAAAAAAATCTTGACATTTATGGTATGCTGGGGTTTAATTATTGATAAAAGCATCTGGATAAAGAGACAATTTTTCTCTGACTTAAATATCATTAAAAGAAATTGCAAGAACAGGATTATTCCGTGGAGGAATTGTGTCTTTTAAGACTTATTTGATGAATACCTATAGCATAACAAAACTTCCAGAGATTTGTGAGCAACAGGGGTGCAATTGCACATATTGAGACAGATGGTTCTCACAGGTTATCTGGTCATACTGGCCTCCTTTTAGTTTGATTTTCAACTTTTTCTTTGGACTCTTTAGATTTCATTGCTCCCAACTGGTGCATGTTAACTGTTTGGGGGCAGGAACTATGTCTCATAACAAAAAATGTCCCTCTTTCCATTTTTTTTGCCCTATGGGATCTCTGGCCAAGGTGACTTTTGGGTACTACTCCCACAGCAGCTTGTCCCCCTGGCTGGGAACCAGGGTTAGCAGATTTTTTAAATAATTCCTTGACTACAAGTATAGATTTAATCTTTAAGAAGTTGGACACTCTGCATAGCATTGGAACAGGAACTGATAGACAGAATCCTTTTCCAAAAGATTTCTAGAATGAGACTGAGATCTAGTCTCACTCTTAAGCACATGCTTAACTTTAACCATGAGAATAGTCTCTTTGACTTTAATGGAAGTATTCATGAGCTTAAATGCTTGGCTAGGTCAGGGCCACAGATAACTCTTTTGGAAACTTCCTGTTCAAGCTATGAGGTGCATTTACTTCTCTGATCAGAGAAAATAAAGAAAATCAAAGAAAGCTTTTAAAGACAAAATGGATTAATTCAATATTATAGAAAAAAAAGAAATCTGAGATTTTGAAGACTACCTGAAAGTGTCAAAAAAGGAAGGTAAGAGATTTTTTAGCTTAGTGGCTTCATGTTAAACTGGAGGGAAGAATGAAAATCAAATGACCTAATTTCTGTTAGAAGATCATCTAGGGAGAAGTGAGGGAAACAATAACTAAGCACTCCAATCTTCCCAGAATTGTTCTGACAGCTTGCAACTTGATTGCAGACAAGAATAGGATGTTAAGTCATATGACAACTTTAAGTTATTTGAAAACTTTAAGACTTGAATTTATTCCCATTTCTACACAAAACTTATTCAAAGGAGTCAAGTTTTTCCAAGTACAATATATTGATTCATGTTTATTGAATTTGCATAAGAGTGAAACATGGCTGTGTGAAGAGACACTCACCCTTTGAGCACCTCTAAGCACCTGGGTGTGGTACCACAGTGCTTTTCTTGCCCTTGCTGCCCCCTACAAGCTGCCAAAGGACCTTGACAGATCGTCAGCAGCTTGGCCTCTATTTAGGTCACAAAGTCTGAATGAACCACTTCTGGGAAAATAAAGAGTCTAATACCTTAACGGTCTATTTGTACTCCCTTGGGCAGTGGTGGGCAACCTGCAGGGCACAGGCAGCCAATCAAAGTAACCTGATTGTGGGCCGCGAGACATTTTGCTGATGTTGACCACCCACAGACACGGCCCACCCCACCCAGCTCCCAGTGGCCGTGGTTCACCATTCTTGACCAATGGGGGCTGAGGGAAGCAGTAGGTCTTCAGCCCTAGCTCTTCAGACCCAGCTCTGGCATCTTTAATTTCAACCCTTGATTTGGGATCCCAAATAAGCCCTGTCCCCTGTGGGGTTTACACTAATTTACCTGTGTCCAGAAGGGGAACTCAGGTCTGCCCAATATTCTTCCAACCCAGGGACCCTATGAATAACAGCCACATCCTACTTAATTCCAATCATCTGCTGCTGTTTCCCTGGGCCTCTTTCCACCAGGCCCTTTTATCTCCAACCCCATTTCAGGGCCAATATACTCAGATACTTCTCTCTCTGCAATCCCAGCTATGTAAGTTTAGCCAGCCATAAATTCCTGCTATTTGTCAGGCTCCTTCAGACATAGAGAAGCCATTTCTTGACACAGACAGTCCCAGCTCCTTTTATCTGAGTCAGCAGTGCCCCGATTGACTGTTTCTAGCCCCTCCAGCCTTTGGACCATATCTTAGTGTTTTCCAAAACTCTACAGAGTGTCTTCTAAGCAAGCTCTTTTCCTCTCAGCATCCTGCTTCTTGAACTCTAGGACCTCCAGCATGGAACCACAAGGGTCAAATGCACCCCATCACAGACTGTTTATGGATTTTGCAAAAGTTTTGTTATTGAGACTCATTATCCCTTGTTCTGATCTCACACTGGTATAAAGCAGAAGTAATTACGCTGAAGAAATAGACAATATGACAGAACAGGTTCTTGCAGCAGGTATCCATCTGTCTTGCTGTACCCAAAGAGCCTGTCAGTTGAATATTTAAAAAGTGCTTCCCTAATAGTTTTTTTTCTTATTTCCTTCCCTCCCCTCTTAATTTAGACAATGTTACAAGTTCCTAAATCTAGATATGAATTTAATGTTGACTGTTGAGACTTTGATGAAAGCAACAAAGAATCCTGTGGCACCTTATAGACTAACAAATGTACTGGAGCATAAGCTTTCGTGGATGAATACCCACTTCGTCAGACGCAAGCTTATGACCACGAAAGCTTATGCTCCAATATATTCGTTAGTTTATAAGGTGCCACAGGACTCTTTGTTGCTTTTTTACAGATCCAGTCTAACACAGCTACCCCCCTCTGATATGAGACTTTGATGGAATCTCTCCATGGCAATTATAAGTATATTTAATAATTATAAACAATTATTTACTGTTCTGTTCTCCCCACAGAGTTTCACTTTTCTATTGTCATGGTTCTGTAAAAGGACGCTAATTGGTGGGGAAATGTTTTTATAAGACTGCTATTTTTTTCTGAGAGAGAGAGCGAGAGAAAGAAAGAGTATATGTTTGTGTGTTGATTTGTTCCTTATTATGATAAAGCAGGGATCAGCAATCTTTGGCATGCGGCTCATCAGGGAAATCTGCTCGGTCCGTGCTGCTTCCCGCAGCCTCCATTGGCCTGGAACAGTGAACCGCAGCCAGTGGGAGCTGTGATTGGCCAAACCTGTGGACGCTGCAGGTAAACAAACCGTCCTGGCCCACCAGCAGATTTCCCTGACTGGTCGCATGCCAAAGTTTGTCGATCCCTGTGATAAAGCATTTATCAGCCTTCATTTGTAATAATTTTCTTAATCACTTACTAATGTGATGTGATGCTCTCACTTCATATATTAATAAAGCAATGAAACAAAAAGAGAATTCTTAATAAAATGAGGAGATAAATAAGAAAGGATAAAAGTATATGAAAGGTATATCATACCATGCTCCTAGTACAAACCTTTGCTTGAGCTGCAGGCAAAGAAGATAATCCTTCTTTGTTTTAAATACTTTCTATTGTGATTTGCTATTTTGTTTAAAATGAATTATCAGTTACTAACTTAGGAAAATCTTTACTGTAGTCACCATCTGACTAGCAGGGCTGTGCATTTGTTTGTTCTTCAAGGCCAGAAAAGAAACAGAACCTCCACCACAAATTGTTGAGAAGCTGTAGTAGTCCGCAGGGCTTCAGTGCTCCAACTCCACAGGGAACAATGTCCTGTGGATTCAGATCAACTGGCAGATAAAGCAGCCAATCCTTACCCTTTTTCCCAGCTTGCCTCTTCCTCACACTCAAACTAACTTTGTAGAGCTGCATGTAGGGAGCCTTAGAGCTTGTCTACATAGAGGGGTAATGCACATTATGGGGGTATGATTTCTAAAGCACACTATTGTACTACATTAAAGCTCACTAGAGAACCTTTAGTGCACACCAGTAGGATCTATACACAACAATTAATGTACAACATGTTAGTGCACTTTGGAAATCACACCCCTGGAGGGTACATTACTTTAACATGTAGACAAACCCTGATGGAAGTGAGCTCCATGGCATACAAGGGATATGTACCTGAGCCTGATCTCTCCAAGTGCAGCCTGAGTGAGATGGGGGGGTAGGGAGGGAGCAGTATTTGCCCTATAAAATATAAGAGGAAATGTATTTTAATACAACATTTAAGTATCATCATACTTCATTTAACTATTCAAGTATTCTGTGGAAGGGCAAGAAAGGTCAGAATAATTATCCCCGGAAAAGAGAGAATTTTATAAAGGCAATGTGGTCCAATGGCTAGGGGGCTGAACTAGAAGTCAGGTGGTTTTTGTTCTGTTCCTGGCTCTGCCACTAACTTGCTGTGTCAATTGGGGTAGGTCTCTATGTCTTAGTAACCCGCATGAAAAATAAGGATAATAGTAGCTTTCCTTTGTAAAGTACTCAGAGATCTATGGATGAAAGGTGCTATATAAGAGAGCTAAGTATTATTGTAAGTAGTCACCAGCTAATGTGTAGGTGGTAATATAGACATGAATAACTAGTAGGGATTAAAACAATATATTCAGAAGGATAAGTACTCTTACACAAAAATGTTTGCTGAAAGAGTTGGTTGTAAACAACTACAGGTGTATATCTGTACTCAGTTTTGTAAAGATAATAGCACAGGTGTTATGCACCTGTTATATATAATCATATTATCTTATCAACAGTCATTTTACACTAATTTAGGTTTTCAAGATGCTTGAAAAGACATCAGTCCTTTTAAGGGAAAAATAACATAAAATAGAAATATGGTGAACTTTTTTTCTCAATTTTTTTTTTCATGATTGTAAGTGAATTAAATCTACTGTGTACAAATATTTTCTTCAAATCATCTGGTTTAATTTAGCATTTTATTTAAGGAAAACAATATTTGTAAGCAAGACAGTTTTATTCCTCAGCCCTTCATTAGCCTCATTAAATACCGATGCAAAATATTCATTTAGATATTGTGCCATGCCTACATTATCCTTAATCTCCACTCCATCTACAGTCTTAAGTGGTCCCACTTCTTCTTTCTTTGTTTTCTTCCTATATATATGGCTATAAAAGCTCTTACTATTGGTTTTAATTCCCCTTGCAAGGTCCAACTCTACACGGCTTTTGGCTTTTCTCACTCCATTTCTACATGCTCTGACCTCAGTAAGGTAGGTTTCTTTGCTGATCCCTCCCATCTTCCACTCCCTGTACGCTTTCTGTTTTTTCTTAATGACCCCTCTGAGATGCTTGCTCATCCAGCTCGGTCTAAATCTCCTGCCTACGAACCATTTTCCCTTTCTCGGGATACAGGCCTCCGATAGCTCCTGCAACTTCAACTTGAAATAATCCCAGGCGCCTTCCGCCTTTAGATCCCTAAATATGCTAGTCCAATCCACTTCCCTAACTAGTCCCCTTAATTTATTAAAGTTAGCCCTTTTGAAATCGTAAACCTTAGTCTCCGATTTAATTCTGTTAATCTTTCCATTTAGTTTAAACCGAATTAGCTCATGATCACTCGAGCCAAGGTTGTCCCCTACAGCCATTTCCTCAACGAGGTCCTCACTACTCACCAAAACCAAATCTAAAATGGCATCCCCCCTCGTCGGTTCAGCAACTACTTGATGAAGGAATTCATCAGCTATCACTTCTAGGAAAATCTGAGCCCTATTATTGTTACTAGCATTTGTTCCCCAATCTATATCCGGGAAGTTAAAGTCTCCCATGATTACACAGTTCCTATTAGTATTTACTTCCCTAAAAACGTTAAAGAGTTCTCTGTCCATATCCAGGCTAGATCCTGGCGGTCTATAGCACACCCCAAGCACTATCCCAGTGGAGGCTCTAGTAGTTCTTTTACCTAATGTGAGTATTGCCCAGACAGACTCCGTCTTGTCCATTCCATCACTTATTATTTCTCTACAGTTTACCTCATTATTGACATACAATGCTACTCCCCACCTTTACCTTTGATCCGGTCTTTTCCTAAACAGCACATACCCTTCCATACCTGTACTCCAGTCATGACTACTGTTCCACCACGTTTCAGTTATTCCTACGATATCTGGTTTCATTTCTCGGACCAGGAGCTCCAATTCCTCCATTTTGTTGCCTAGGCTTCTCGCATTGGTGTATAAACATCTTAATTTATGCCGTTTGGCCTCTCTCACATTCGTTATCCCATTTGGTATGGACACTGTACTGCTAGTATGACCTATTAGTCTTGTATCCACCCCCCGCCTCCTTATGTCCAATCTCTTCCCCCCAGCTATATCTGTTCTTATCTCATCGTCCTCCCTCTCAATGTTATAATCTGGTGTGGAGATTAACTGGACATCTCCCAACCATCTCCCCAAATTCCTAGTTTAAAGCTCTTTTGATGAGATGAGCCAGCCTCCCTCCCAGAAGTCTATTTCCTTCCCTACTTAGGTGAAGTCCCATGAGAACAGTTTTCTGTCCCCGAAATCCTCCCAGTGGCCATACATCCCAAAGCCCTCTTTATAGCACCACTCCCTTAGCCAACTATTTATCATCACAATTCTGTCAGCCCTTTGCTGTCCTTCTCTAGGAACAGGCAGAATCCCACTGAAGATGATCTGAGCCTCGATTTCCTTAAGCGTCTTCCCCAGCCTGGCATAATCTCCCTTGATTCTCTCCAGCGAGAACCTAGCCGTGTCATTCGTTCCTACGTGAAGGATGATCAAGGGGTTCTTACCTGCTCCTTTTAGGATCCTTTTCAGCCGCAGGTCCACATCCCATATCTTAGCGCCTGGTAGACAGCACACCCTTCTGTTCTCTCGGTCTGCCCTGGTCACAGGCCTGTCTAACCTCCTCAGTAAGGAGTCCCCAATCACGTAAACCTGCCTTTGCCTGGTGACAGTGCGATCTACTAATCTATCCCCTGTTCCCTCTAGTTGCAACCCCTGTCCATTCCTATTTTCCCTTATAATCCCCCTTATGCCATCCTGTATCCTCCTGGGGCCCAGATTTGGTGATGTCTCCATCAACTCCTCCCCTCTTTCTATGGGACTAGCCGCTCTTCTCTTTTTCCTCACCCTCCCCCCTTCAGTTACCACCTGCTGCACCCCTTCCTCATTTTCCAAACACCCAAACCTGTTCCTGAGCTCTATTTCTCCTTCACTGGCCCTCCTTTTCCTTGGCCTGCTTCTCACGGTCACATGCTTCCACTGCCCTTGTTCTCCCCCCGGCATTTCCCCCTCACAGGTCTTTGCCCCTGCTTCCACCTGTACCCCTGAGCATTCCCCTTCAGCCACTCCTTGCCTTTGCTCCATCAGCTGCTCAAACTCCCTTCTAAACTCTATCAGGGTATCTACCTGCATCTCCAAACCTCGGAACTTTTCTTCCAGCAGCTCTATTAGTCGGCACTTCATGCACACATACCTCTGTTCAGGCACCGCCGCTAGGACCATGGACATACTGCAGCTGCCGCATGCAATCATCTACATTGTGTCCCCTGCTGCTTGGCTCATGGCTGCTGTTGTCTGTGCCTGCCTGCTCAGCTGTGCCCTCCGCACCTGGGGAAACACAGCACACGGGGCACCACACCCTCCTGCCTCCCCTTCCACCTCCCCCTGTAAACTCCCACTCAAACTCCCCTGTTAGCAGCAAAGTTCGCCGGCTCCTGTGCCACTGCTCGCAGGTCATGTTTTGTAGACCTTTAACCATTTTTGTTCTCTTCACTGGACTTTCTCCAATTTGTCCACATCTTTCCTGAAATGTGGCACCCAGAACTGGACACAATACTCCAGTTGAGGCCTAATCAGAGCAGAGTAGAGTGGAAGATTTACTTCTCGTGTCTTCAAAAACAATGAGGAGTCCGGTGGCACCTTAAAGACTAGCAGATTTATTTGGGCATAAGATATCATGGGTAAAACCCCCCACTTCTTCGGATGCATGGAGTGAAAATTACAGCTGCAGGAATAAATATAGTTGTCACGGAGTCACCGGGTGATGCTCTGGAACT
Organism: Trachemys scripta elegans; assembly: GCF_013100865.1. Classification (NCBI taxonomy): domain Eukaryota; kingdom Metazoa; phylum Chordata; order Testudines; family Emydidae; genus Trachemys; species Trachemys scripta. Next base: position 258,802,425 of record NC_048298.1, on the reverse strand, counting down.
ACTCCATACGAAGCCAGTCAGGACTCTGGGGGAGCATGACTACTTTCTATGAGCATACTGTCTCCAGGGCAAGAAGCTTACACAGCTTCGACCTTCTTGGGGCTGATCTCAGAGCATGAAGCATCCCCTTCCACACTGTACCATGTGCTTCCCACAGCGAGTCCACACAGGCAGGGCTCTTGGGTAAGCCAGAGGGCCCTCACCCCAATTCCACAGTCAGACGTGACTCTTAGCCAGCCAGTAAAACAGAAGGTTTATTAGATGCCAGGAACACGGTCTAAAACAGAGCTTGTTGATACAGAGAACAGGACCCCTCAGTCAAGTTCAAACCCACCAACGTTCGCATGGATGCCCCAGCATCTCTCCCATTCCTTGGCGGGAGTTACACCAGGCCCTTCCAGTTTCAAGCCCTCCCTTCAGTTTATTGTACTTGATAGCACTCACAGACCACATGTGGGAAGCTTTATGCGGCCTGTGCCCTTTTGCCACCCCAAAACCCCTGGGGCTCAAACAGATCGGGTCTTCTCCCAGCATTCCATTCTGGAGGGCTGTGATTCAGGCTCTCTTGGTTAAGAGCTCCCATTTTGACCTTGGCCACCCTCTGACCAGGTGTCTCTGTCACCAGCAACTTGGCATTAGCCCCTTTCATTTGATACAGCCACGTTGGAGGAGAGAGGTCAATATACACAGTAAAGCACCGCCCAAATAGATACAGCTGCAGCTTTTTAAGGGCATGTACCATGGCCAGGCATTATGCCTGCATCTGTAATTTTCAGTCCATGCATCTGAAGAAGTGGGGTTTTTTACCCTGAAAGTTTATGCCCAAATACATCTGTTAGTCTTTAAGGTGCCACCAGACTCCTCATTGTTTTTTGTGGATACAGACTAACATGGCTACCCCTCTGATTCTTGTGTCTTGCTTACAATACTCCTGCTAATACATCCCAGAATGATGTTCACTTTTTTTGGCAACAGCGTTACACTGTTGACTCATATTTAGCTTGTGGTGCACTATGACCAATAGACAAACCTCCAGTTACTACATCACTTCCCCTTTCTCCATTATTAACCCCACTCACAGTTTGGTGTCAGTGCATAGTAATGCCAGAATCCTGAGGTGTATGCAGATAGACCTGTCTCCAGTCCCATGTGAAATGATGAAATGATGCCTGGTATGTCCTAAGGCCCCACCACCTAACCTAGTTATAGTGATTTCAACTTCATTTTGTGGCTGGGTAGAAGGGGCCTAACCAAAAGTCACTCAGCTCTGCTGCTGTTTTGTGCACGCTCATCAGTAGAGAGCCTCTGCACATTGCATACCATCAAAAATCCTCTTCTGTTTTAACAGAGAGTCCTTCCAACATCACACGATCCTCATCTATGACACTTATGCAGGGTGCTTGTTCCATGGAACACACTGCTTATGACAAGGTAGGAGCCTTTTCCCCCATCTTAGTTCCGTTCCACTACCAACCAATTCTAAGTTTGTATACAGTTATGGGGTCTCCCAAAGTGTCACTGGAGGAATTATATATATATATGAAGCTTATGCAAACAAAAATATTTCTATAGCTGTACTTCCCCTGTTCACCAATAGATGGGGACATAAACCTCCTTCTCTGGAGCTTCTGTCCATTTGGAGTGGGTAAATAGCTTATACAAATGTAGCAGCTCTATTCTTCTTCCTATTCACAAACAGATAGGAACAGAAAGCTCCTTACCATCGCAGGCTTCAGGCCACAAGACTTACATCTGCAAATGTAAATTGTACATATAATTAATGTGACTGTATTTTCAAAATCAAAAACTAGGACACTTTTCTAGCAACATATTTTAGAGTCACAAAATACTCCCATATTCTGTATTTCAGTGATGGACAACCTGGGACCCACGGGTGGCATGCGGCCAATCAGGATAATCCATTGGCAGGCTGAGAGACAGTGTTTATATTGACCATCCACAGGCACAGCCGTCCGCAGCTCCTAGTGGCTGCAGTTAGCCATTCCCAGCCAATGAGAGCTGCGGGAAGCAGCAGCCAGCACATCCCTGAGGCCCATGCCGCTTCCCGCAGCCACTGGGAGCTGCGGGTGGTCATGCCTGCGGACGGTCAATGTAAACACTGTCTCACAGCCTGCCAGCAGATTACCCTGACAGTCCATGTGCAGCCCGTAGGCCGCAGGTTGCCCACCACTGCTATATCCTGTGGGTTTTTTTGGTTTTGTTTTGCTTTGTTTTCTGTTCTATTTGCCTGAAGTAGATCAAAGATGGCTTATCTTATTACCGGGTTCCTGTCTGTCCAATTCTTCTCTTCTTTCTGTGGTTCTGGTGACTATAGAGAGGAGCAAAAAGAGGGTCAGAGGAACTGTCAAGTATCCTTCTCCCCAAACCCTTTTTCACACATGTCCCCAGAGAGGTCAGAGCAGGGCTTTTGCACTGACTAGACTTATTCACCAACTCTTATTACAGAGCTGTCACCTGACATGTAAAGACAATCTTTGGCCATGGACAATGATTCAGTGAAAGTTACAACTGCTGCATGATGTCAGTGAAACAGGGCTGTAAGAAATATTGTACACCAGCACAGAAACATGTCTTGAGCACAAATTTTGTAGTAATGAAAAAAAAAATATTGAGAATTTTGATGGATTAAATAAAAAAAAACAGGACATTTCAGGAGTCCAATAAAAGTTCTTGAGACACAGGTCATCATATGGGGAAAAAATGGTTGTCCCAGCAAAACTGGAGACACTGGAGATAGGTGACGTTAAATATCTTTTGTTGGCTCAACTTCTGTTGGTAAAAGGGACAAATGAAAGATATTACTTCACCCACTTTTTCTTTCTAATATCCTGGGACCAGCACAGTTACAATACTGCAACCAGTAAAACTGGGGCATATGGTCTCTTGTGACATATTCCTCAAAGATTTACTGTAGCTTTAGAAATGTATAGTTATTTTTATGACATAGACCACAAAACATAGTGAGTAAATATGAATAATACATTCCACTCTATAGCTAGAAAAAGTAGTCAAGGAGAAATAGAATATATTATTTTGTTTCTGTTGCTGAGTGACAGGGTTATTCAGAGTGAATCGGGACAATGCAGTTAAATTAAAATTATTAGTTAAACTTAAAATAAATCCAAACTAATTAATGTGCCGATCATAAGAGCAATAAAATGGGAGAGAGAATTTTATCATGACTTTTTTCTGAATCCTGCTGCAAACCTCTGTTTTTTTTACTCAGTCTGTCAAGGACAAATTCATTTTTGGAGTTATCTCATTAATAACTAAAATATGGATGTCTGTAGCAACTGAAGGCCTGATCCTGCATTTACTCAGGTAAAACTTCCATTGAGTGCAACAGGAGCTTTGGCTGAGAAACTGTAATAGGATCAAGACCTCATTATCACTGGATTAACATTCCTGTCATTTTAGCAAATGCAGAAACATTTAATTTGTTATTTGACATGTGCTATACAAATTGGGAGCGGTCACATCACATTACAGTAAAACCACTGCAGGCAAGTAAAAGGCAATGCAATATTGCCAGGCCCAAAAATCCCAACACTTTCAAATACTGGAGTTAGTCTTGAGAATCCATCTCATTGAGTTAAAGGGATAGATAGATAGATAGATAGATAGATAGATAGATAGATAGATAGATAGATAGATAGATAGATAAAGGATTAAAAACCCAGGAAATTCAGAGTTAAGATTATAGTTTATATTTTATTTTCATTCGCACCTTTTCTAAGTCCAGTTACTTAGAGAAGGAGCATTTGCAAACACACAGTTGTTGGGAGAAGTCTGACACAGGGCAGGATTTTGTGCAGAAATTGAGCTGCAGCTTGGGGATCAGCATGCCCTATATTATTCAGGAATGTGCAAGACTAAAAATGATGGGATGCTTGGGATAACCAAAGGATTTGCACAGTATGGAATGGGGAGGTGGGTGTGTGTGCGGCAGGAAACTTAGCTGAGTCTTCAAAAAATGTATAAAAAACATGAAACAACATAATTTGGATTCTTAATTTTATCCTTCCATCTGATTTTCATCGGATAAATGTCTATAATTTTAAAATTTGATATAGGACTGTCAAGGCTGTATCCCCACTTTGAACTTTAGGGTACAAATGTAGGGGCCTGCATGAAAACTTCTAAGCTTAACTACCAGCTTAGGTCTGGTCCGCTGCCATCATCCCAATGGATTCCCTCCCCTGGGAAGCCTTGAGAAACCTTCACCAATTCCCTGGTGAATACAGATCCAAACCCCTTGGATCTTAAAACAAGGAGAAATTAACCATCCCCCTCCTTCCTCCCACCAACTCCTGGTGAATACAGATCCAACCCCCTTGGATCTAAAACAAGGAAAAATCAATCAGGTTCTTAAAAAGAAGGCTTTTAATTAAAGAAAAAGGTAAAAATCATCTCTGTAAAATCAGTATGGAAAATAACTTTACAGGGTAATCAAACTTAAAGAGCTCAGAGGACTCCCCTCTAGTCTTAGGTTCAAAGTACAGCAAACAAAGATAAACACTCTAGTAAAAGGTACATTTACACGTTGAGAAAACAAAGTAAAACTAAGACGCCTTGCCTGGCTTTTTACTTACAAGTTTACAATATGAGAGACTTGTTTAGAAAGATGGGGAGAACCTGGATTGATGTCTGGTCCCTCTCAGTCCCAAGAGCGAACGCACTCCCAAACAAAGAGCACAAACAAAAGCCTTCCCCCACCCCCCCCAAGATTTGAAAGTATTTTGTTCCCTTATTGGTCCTTTGGGTCAGATGCCAGCCAGGTTACCTGAGCTTCTTAACCCTTTACAGGGAAAAGGATTTTGGAGTCTCTGGCCAGGAGGGATTTTATAGTACTGTACACAGGACAGCTGTTACCCTTTCCTTTATAGTTATGACAATGACCATTTTAAACAATTCAGACTTTGGATAAGTAACTGGGATCCTGAATAAGATATGGAAATGGTGAGTAAGTATTAAGCATCAGGCAGTCACATTGCTTGAGAACCTAGTAAAGCTCATGGCAGGGCAGAGACCAAAATGAAGGACTCCTCACCCTTGGGTTCACGGGGGGGGGCAAGAGAAAATTTTTGCTGTCCGGTAATGTCTCCCTGACGGGAGCCAGGGAGCAATAGGACGGGGGGGGGGGGGGGGGGGCGCGGGGAGAGAGGAGAGAGTCTGTCTCCAATCTCACCTTCCTTCCAATCTCTTACATAATCCTCTCTCCATCCCATTCATCCCTTTCCCCCTATCCACCCCATTCTCCTCTACAGGCGAGGAACCACTTTAGACTCATTTTTACATGTTTGTGCTCTCTAGTATCCACCTTCTTTACCCTCCCCAGTGTATCCCACTCTCCTCCCCCACCAAAATCCCTTCTCCAGTCTTCACCTTTTCCCATATTCTGCCTCAATTTCCCCCCTTCTTTTATTCTTTGATGTTAGGGTGACTCCTCTAGTCCTACAACAGAATAAGAGAAAATGGGAAGGCAGACCTGCCTAACTTATGGCTTTTAACCAAGGGTCTGGCTTCCAGGTCTTTTATCTCATTCCCTGAGCTCTCTTTCTGTGTCACTGACTTTTTCTTCTCTCTTTTTTGGTGGGGGGGGGGGGGGGCGGCAGCTGACAGAATGGGTGGGCAATGTCAGGGGCTGGTTACTGAGACTCTTTCCTTTCATTGTCCCTGCTAGCCAATCACTGCCTCCCTGTCCTCAGTTCCCCCCATCTTCTCTAATGAGAGACCACAATGATCTGGGGGAGGATGATCCCATAGTCAGTAATTCTGTGCAGGTGACAAGAGAGGAAGAAGGGTAAGGAGATGTAGCAGTTGCTGATCAGGGAACCTACTTCAGTCTGTATGTGAGCTATTAGGGGAGGGGGGAAACCAAGGCACCAAAAAGGGGAAGAGGACTATAGACTGGTAGCAGTGGGAGGACTGTAAGGAAAAAGAACTGATTGTTGGGACAAGAAGGGATAGAATTGATGGGAGAGAGAATTAGTAGATGCGGGAGGAAGAACATTTCTGGAGGGAAGGAAGAAAACAATGGAAGTGGAGGAGAGGACTGTTGTAAGTGTGTGGGGTGATAGATGGATTTGTGGACTGGGTTTCCTAATAGGGGACTTTACAATTAGGGCTGTGTGAAATTTTTCAGATAAATAGTTTATTCTAGGAAAAATGTGGTTTTGGTTGACCTGAAACTAGTCAGGAATTTGATACAAATAGTTATGAACATTCACAAAATGGCCAAAGAAGAAGGCAGTGGTGGAGAAGTGTTACTGCGGTTGTCATTGTTCCTCCTACCCCTGTAACTTTTAGCCCAGTGATTAGGGCACCCACCTGAGACGTGAGAGGCCCATGTCCAAATACCCACTCTGGAACAGACCTATAATTAACTTTTTGAGTCACCAAAACATCAGAAAAAAATTGGATTTGCTTCAACCTGAACCTTTTTTTTTTTTTTGAGAACTGCCACTGAACCAAAAAAAAAAAATCAATTATTTGCCAATATCTTTTTAAAAGGTTATATCATATTTCTTGTGTTCATTATAGTTTGATGTCACTGAAGCTGAACTCAAGCTCATATTTATCCTGTAAACTAAGGTCCACATCTGAAATTATATAGAATCCAGGTCAAAATCTGTCCACCACCATGCTTGGGCTATCCAGCTCCAATAGACTAATCTTTGTCTGTGAAAGTATCCTGTCACAAAAATCTAGTACATCTATATTTGACCTTTAATTAAAGACTCTCTCTTTGGGTCACTGAGTTTTGCTAGTCTCTTGGGTAGTTGCTTAAGACAGGTCTCACAGAACAGTATATTTTTGCAAAAATAAAAGCTAATATGAAATAAAACTTTTCTCCTCTTCATGCTATAGGTATAAGTACTATTTTATCTTTTCTCTGGAATAAAACATCTCTGTTGCTCCATGAGCAGTTATTTACTCAACTTTAGCTACACTTACTCCTGGGTTTCTCAAAGTATTTCACATTACTATGTTTCATTTTTTCCTACCACTTGCTGTGATCTTTTCTTATAAGGTCTCAGATAGCTCAGTATATTTCTTCCCTTTAAATCTTTTTTCTTTCGTCTTTATCAATTGTCCTCCTGCTACTTTCTCTTAAACGTTTTGTCCCAATTTAGTCTTGTTCTTGTTCCATTTCAAAGATTGGATTCTACCTTTCATCCGAGAACTAATTTCTGTCATCTCCTCAGAATGCATGGGTCTGCTATATTTTACTGCTTCTGTACTACTTTATTTCAGATCTCCAGATTTTGTGTTCAGCTGAATAATATAAGTACAGCTGCACGAAACTCAGGACACAAAGGTTTCATGCATACCATTTGTTTTAATTTGCATCTTTCCTCTTTGTGGTTTTATAAAAAAAATCTACGGTCAGACAGACAAAACCAATGAGATTAGCATGATTTTCCATAAAACAATAAAGTACATCAGGTTTGGAAACCTGGGGAAAATGTTTGACTAACCTAGCTGCATTTTCATGTTTGCTGTGAAATTGTCTTTCTCTATACACTTTTCCTTAGAGCAAATAAATAATAGTAATAATAATAGTAATAATAATAATAATAATAAACCCTACACTTCACCACATAGGCAGGAATAGTGGATAAGGGGGTTGGAAACCAGGCAGAGGAACTCCCCACATCCTAGCTACAGAGCAACCTAGTCTTGGCCAATCCCTGAGGCCTTGCCTGATGCAGAAATGTTTATGGTGAAGCTGCATTGCTACAATGTGTGGGAGCATGATGATAGAGGTACCAATTGGTTGTGTTTCTTTTTAAAGAAAGTAAAACCAGGCGAGTGGATGCAGACGGGAGAGCCTTCTACATTTTTCAGTGTTCTAGCATAGAAAAGGAAAGAGCCAAGACAGTGCAACATTCAGGCTTAGTCCTTCCCACCACCTATGCTAGTCTCCTCTCATAAAATGAAGTGCTTTATGAGAGAGAACAGAATGAAAATAGAGTTCTCTCAGTTCCTAGCCTAATCACACTATTGTACCTCCATTGGGAAACTACTTATCATAACATACAACACCGTAACATTGCTTGTAAGGGCACATTTTTTTCCAGATCCTAAATTGCTATTGTGGCTGGTTTGTCCTTTCTAATGGGTGGAGGAGAGGGGTCTGTATAGTAACCCATCACTCAATTGTCATTGGGGAAAACAAATCTCAGCTCAGTGGCCCCTGACTACCCAAATGGCTTATCCAAATTTTAGAGCAGTCAACCAAGTCTATGTTATATGGATCCATCAGAAAGCTAGTTAAGAACTTACTCACTATGAGAAGATCAGGATAGGCATTATGCATTATCAGTCTTCCTCTGATAGCATTCTGTAGGGCTGAAGGATGGTCTAGTAGTTAGCCAAGCTGTGGGAGACCTGAGTACAAGGCACAGCTTTACCACACACTTCTTGTGTGACTTTGGGTAAATCATTTAGTCTCTCTGTGTGCCTCAGTTCTCTCTCTCTCTGTGTAAAATGGGGATAATAGCATTTCCCTGCTTCATATGTGTGCTGTGAGACTATAAACATTAAGGACTGTCAGTTGTTCAGACTGTAACTTCATCTCAAGTGTGGGTGCCTGTATCATGGATTTTAGTTCATGATCTTTGGGAAGGAACATTCTGTGTGGGTTTTGTGTGTCTTGTATATTGGTATACAGGTATATTGGTGGCACTTAAATTTTCAACATCTGAACAATCTAATCATCTGACCATACTTAAGGGGGGAAAGCACCCTCTTTGGAACAGAAAGTAGCCTCTGTGTTTCAGAACAACAGAGATGAATGGAGATTCTATGAACAACATCATGCAGACATAGAGGTAATTTGGGGACTGAAAGGATCCTTTTGGGGGGGAGGGATAGCTCAGTGGTTTGAGCATTGGCCTGCTAAACCCAGGGTTGTGAGTTCAATCCTTGAGGGGGCCACTTGGGAATCTGGGGCAAAATCAGTACTTGGTCCTGCTAGTGAAGGCAGGGGGCTGGACTTGATGACCTTTCAAGGTCCCTTCCAGTTCTAGGAGATGGGATATCTCCATTATTTCTTTCTAATCTATTAACGTGAGCTGGCTGAAAACTATATTCCTCTACATTTTTTGAAAGAAATGAAAAATCTGATTAATTTAAACATTTTCAAGAATGTTTGGATGAAAAGATTTGAAACTAAAAATATCAGGAATTCTGAGAACTTTCTTTGGTGGTAGTGGGGGAAACCAGTTTAAGAAAATGGCCAAACCTCCCAAATTTTACATTTCTATTTGATTTCAAACTAAATATTTTTTGTTTGTTTCAAATACTATCACTGAAAAAAACCCAGACATTTTCAAACAATATGAAAGTTTTTTGTCTTCTCCATTCCACTCATTCTGTGTTACTTCAGCAGCAAAAAGGGGATGGACATTCATTGGATCTCGCCTACTGAGGACTTCTGTGCATGAAGGAACTCTGAGCTGAAATGGGAGGGTTGCAGGTAGCCAAACCAGCCTGTCCCTAACCACTTGGGGAGTGTTGCCAATTAAAATAGTTAATTTATATTAAAATTCCTTTGGGGCCAGGAATAGTGTAGAAAAGGCCAGCCATTCAGGTGTCTTTAGGCAGCCTCCTGATGGTTTCCCTTCTGTCTGCTGCACTGATGATAGAGCTGGTCATAATTTTTTTCCCATCCTGTGGAAAATTTCAAATTCTCAGTAAAAAATTGAAAACTGACATATTTTTGGCCTAAAAACCAAAATATTTCATTTCTGAAAAGCAGCCACAGAGACACACGGAAGTTGTAGTTCAGGTACCTTACACTTCCATTCTCTTCTGGCTCCCTGGCTGGACTACATATTCCATGATACAGGTGCAGAGTTTCCTGGTTGTAAAATAGCCACAGCGCACCATGGAAGATGATATCTGTCTGGGGAGTCCAGCCCATAGAGGAGAATGGGAATATGAGGCATCCAAACTATAATTCCTATGATGCATACTGGCAGCATTTCAGAATCAAATTGTAATGGGTTTCAGACTTTTTTTTTTTGACCATTCATTTTTTTAAATTAAAAAACAAATTTTTCTGTGGAAAGCACTTACTATTCATAGATTCAGAGATTATAGGACTGGAAGGGACCTCGAGAGGTCATCGAGTCCAGTCCCCTGCCCGCATGGCAGGACCAAATACTGTCTAGACCATCCCTGATAGACATTTATCTAACCTAATCTTAAATATCTCCAGAGACGGAGATTCCACAACCTCCCTAGGCAATTTGTTCCAGTGTTTAACCACCCTGACAGTTAGGAACTTTTTCCTAATGTCCAACCTAGACCTCCCTTGCTGCAGTTTAAACCCATTGTTTCTGGTTCTATCCTTAGAGGCTAAGGTGAACAAGTTTTCTCCCTCCTCCTTATGACACCCTTTTAGATACCTGAAAACTGCTATCATGTCCCCTCTCAGTCTTCTCTTTTCCAAACTAAACAAACCCAGTTCTTTCAGCCTTCCTTCATAGGTCATGTTCTCAAGACCTTTAATCATTCTTGTTGCTCTTCTTTGGACCCTTTCCAATTTCTCCACATCTTTTTTAAAATGCGGCGCCCAGAACTGGACACAATACTCCAGCTGAGGCCTAACCAGAGCAGAGTAGAGCGGAAGAATGACTTCTCGTGTCTTGCTCACAACACACCTGTTAATACATCCCAGAATCATGTTTGCTTTTTTTGCAACAGCATCACACCGTTGACTCATATTTAGCTTGTGGTCCACTATAACCCCTAGATCCCTTTCTGCCGTACTCCTTCCTAGACAGTCTTTTCCCATTCTGTATGTGTGAAATTGATTTTTCCTTCCTAAGTGGAGCACTTTGCATTTGTCTTTGTTAAATTTCATCCTGTTTAACTCAGACCATTTCTCCAATTTGTCCAGATCATTTTGAATTATGACCCTGTCCTCCAAAGTAGTTGCAATCCCTCCCAGTTTGGTATCATCCGCAAACTTAATAAGCGTACTTTCTATGCCAATATCTAAGTCGTTGATGAAGATATTGAACAGAGCCGGTCCCAAAACAGACCCCTGCGGTACCCCACTCGTTACGCCTTTCCAGCAGGATTGGGAACCATTAATAACGACTCTCTGAGTACGGTTATCCAGCCAGTTATGCACCCACCTTATAGTAGCCCCATCTAATTTGTATTTGCCTAGTTTATCGATAAGAATATCATGCGAGACCGTATCAAATGCCTTACTAAAGTCTAGGTATACCACATCCACCGCTTCACCCTTATCCACAAGGCTCGTTATCCTATCAAAGAAAGCTATCAGATTGGTTTGACATGATTTGTTCTTCACAAATCCATGCTGGCTGTTCCCTATCACCTTACCACCTTCCAAGTGTTTGCAGATGATTTCCTTAATTACTTGCTCCATTATCTTCCCTGGCACAGAAGTTAAACTAACTGGTCTGTAGTTACCTGGGTTGTTTTTATTTCCCTTTTTATAGATGGGCACTATATTTGCCCTTTTCCAGTCTTCTGGAATCTCTCCCGTCTCCCATGACTTTCCAAAGATAATAGCTAGAGGCTCAGATACCTCCTCTATTAGCTCCTTGAGTATTCTAGGATGCATTTCATCAGGCCCGGGTGACTTGCAGGCATCTAACTTTTCTAAGTGATTTTTAACTTGTTCTTTTTTTATTTTATCCACTAAACCTACCCCCTTCCCATTAGTATTCACTATGTTAGGCATTCCTTCAGACTTCTCGGTGAAGACCGAAACAAAGAAGTCATTAAGCATCTCTGCCATTTCCAAGTTTCCTGTTACTGTTTCTCCCTCTTCACTAAGCAGTGGGCCTACCCTGTCTTTGGTCTTCCTCTTGCTTCTAATGTATTGATAAAAAGTCTTCTTGTTTCCTTTTATTCCCGTAGCTAGTTTGAGCTCATTTTGTGCCTTTGCCTTTCTAATCTTGCCCCTGCATTCCTGTGTTGTTTGCCTATATTCATCCTTTGTAATCTGTCCTAGTTTCCATTTTTTATATGACTCCTTTTTATTTTTTAGATCGTGCAAGATCTCGTGGTTTAGCCAAGGTGGTCTTTTGCCACATTTTCTATCTTTCCTAACCAGCGGAATAGCTTGCTTTTGGGCCCTTAATAGTGTCCCTTTGAAAAACTGCCAACTCTCCTCAGTTGTTTTTCCCCTCAGTCTTGATTCCCATGGGATCTTACCTATCAGCTCTCTGAGCTTCCCAAAATCTGCCTTCCTGAAATCCATTGTCTCTATTTTGCTGTTCTCCATTCTACCCTTCCTTAGAATTGCAAACTCTATGATTTCATGATCACTTTCACCCAGGCTGCCTTCTACTTTCACATTCTCAACTAGTTCCTCCCTATTTGTTAAAATCAAGTCTAGAACAGCTTCCCCCCTAGTAGCTTTTTCAAACTTCTGAAATAAAAAGTTGTCTCCAATGCAGTCCAAGAATTTGTTGGATAGTCTGTGCCCCGCTGTGTTATTTTCCCAACATATATCCGGATAGTTGAAGTCCCCCATCACCACCAAATCTTGGGCTTTGGATGATTTTGTTAGTTGCTTGAAAAAAGCCTCATCCACCTCTTCCACATGGTTAGGTGGCCTGTAGTAGACTCCTAGCATGACATCTCCCTTGTTTTTTGCCCCTTTAAGCCTAACCCAGAGACTCTCAACACTTCCGTCTCCTATGTCCATCTCTACCTCAGTCCAAGTGAGTACATTTTTAATATATAAGGCAACACCTCCTCCCTTTTTCCCCTGTCTATCCTTCCTGAGCAAGCTGTACCCATCCACACCAATATTCCAATCATGTGTATTATCCCACCAAGTTTCAGTGATGCCAACAATGTCATAGTTGTATTTATTTATTAGCACTTCCAGTTCTTCCTGCTTATTCCCCATACTTCTCGCATTTGTATATAGGCATCTAAGATACTGGTTTGATCTTTCCTCCCAGTTTTGTCCTGACTCTCCTTTCTCTCTGCCAATATAGCCCACACTCCCTCTTGTTTCCGACCCATCTCCCCGGTCTCCATGTTCCCCACTTACCTGTGGGCTTTGCTCACCTGTCCCCGTCGAACCTAGTTTAAAGCCCTCCTCACTAGGTTAGCCAGTCTGTGTCCGAATAGGGTCTTTCCTCTCCTCGAAAGGTGAACGCCATCTCTGCCTAGCAGTCCTTCCTCGAATAGCATCCCGTGGTCTAGGAAGCCAAAGCCCTCCTGGCGACACCATCTTCGCAACCAGGCATTCACCTCCATGATGCATCTGTCTCTGCCCGGGCCCCTACCTTTGACAGGAAGAATTGAAGAGAATACCACCTGCGCTCCAAACTCCTTCACCCGTACTCCCAGAGCCCTGTAGTCACTCTTGATCCGCTCAGTGTCACACCGCGCAGTATCATTTGTGCCCACATGGATGAGTAGCATGGGGTAGTAGTCAGAGGGCTGGATAATCCTCGACAATGCCTCCGTAACGTCTCGGATACGGGCCCCCGGCAGGCAGCATACCTCCCGAGATGAAATGTCAGGGCGACAGATGGGCGCCTCCGTCCCCCTCAGCAGAGAGTCTCCGACCACCACTACCCTACGTTTCCTATTCGCAGTGGTGGCAGCAGACTTTCCAGCCTTAGGGGTACGAGGCTTCTCCTCCTTTACTGTAGGGAGTGATTCCTTCTTTCCTGTATCAAGAAGAGCATAACGGTTACCTATAACCACGGCAGGAGGGTTCGGAGCAAGGGTGGAGCACTGCCTGCTGCCAGAAGTAACCAGCTGCCAGTGTCCACCCTGAGCCACCTCCTCCTCCACCAGTGGTGTATCAGCAGTCCTGTGTACTGGGACAGCTACCTCAGCTGTCTCCACATGGACACTGTCGAGGAATTGCTCGTGGATACGGATGCTCCTCAACCTAGCCACCTCCTCCTGTAGCTCTCCCACCTGCTGCCTGAGAGATTCCACCAGCAGGCACCTCTCACATTGGATGGTCCCCCCAGCCTGGATATCAGTAAGTGGAAATTGCAAGTTACAGTCTTTGCAAAACCACACCAGGATCTGGGTAGAGGTATCCATGCTTAGGCACTCTGTCTGGCTACAGGCACAGGTGGAGGAGACAGCAGCAGTGCTGGCACAGGTGTTGCGGGTCTTCCTAACCATCGTAAGCCTCCCTCTGTCAAACTCCCGTCTGCAGCCCCCTGTCAGCTGAAAGGGTTGTTTAAGCAAAAAGTTATGAATGTAGTTGCTTTATAGGTATTAAGGGGAATCAAGAGAAAAACAGATGGAACTGGCAAGGGACCCTCGCCCCCTTTCTGCTCCTCCTTCACCTGGAGAACTCCCTTGCGAAACTCCCTGTTAGCAGCCCCTGTTCGCAAAGCTCCCTGGTCGCTTGTGCGCTGCTTTATAAAGCCCTGGCCTGTATGAATGCCCCGCCCACTGATGAAGGCTCAGCCACTTACCAGAGGCTTCTAGCTTTCAAACCTTCCAACTGCCAGCCACAGCACACGGTCCTTCAAACAACCAAAACAAACAAACAGACTGACAAACACAAGCTCAGCACACAGCAAGTAACCCTCAAACACAAACAAACACACACTACAGACAGTCACTTACCCCAAAAGGGTGCTGTATTGCTCCTCCTTCACCTGGAGAACTCCCTTGCGAAACTCCCTGTTAGCAGCCCCTGTTCGCAAAAACATGAAACATGTAGTTTCCATTTTCCATTAAATAAAAAGTGTTGATAGAAAATATTCAAACAGCCCTACTGAGTGGATCTGTTGGATTCCAGCAGAGAATCTGAACCTGTATTTAATATTATAAAGTGTCACATCAAATTTCCATTGCCCATTATATGGCAGCCTATACTTAATTCTTCAGTTAATTGTAATGTCTTCTGTTCTTTTTACTTGATTGTCTCTCAAATTTATGCATGTATCATTGCATATAAACATGTGAACAAACAAGTACCGCTATTCTACTCTCATAATGATTTTAAATGTTGTTTTCTCAGTGAACCCATAGAAAGCATACATATTTTGGCTTGCATCACACCGGCAAAGATGTTAGCAAAATCTTGTCACAAATAGAGATCTATTCACTGCTGTCGCAATTGACAGGACTGTTTCTGTGTTATAAACATCTCAAAGTGCACTACAGTTATGCATTTTATATCTTGATGTTACTAGTAGCTTTAGAAAAAAATAAATCTTAAATAACAGAAAATGGAAAAATTTAACGAAGTGACAAACAGTGAGTACAGATAAGGGTGTGTTTGGGTACTCACCATACATTAAGGCCTGGTCTACACTACGAGTTTAGGTTGACTTTAGCAGCATTAAATCGAATTAAGCCTGGACACATTCACACGATGAAGCCCTTTATTTTGACTTAAGGGGCCCTTTAACCGGTTTCTTTACTCCACCTCCCATGAGGGGATTAGCGATAAAATCGGCCTTGGCAGGTCGGAATTGGGATAGTGTGGACGGAATCCGATGTTATTGGCCTCCGGGAGGTATCCCACAGTGCTTCATTGTGACCACTCTGGACAGCCCTCTCAACTCAGATGCACTGACCAGGTAGACAGGAAAAGCGAACGTTTGAATTTCATTTCCTGTTTGCCCAGCATGGAGAGCACAGGTGACCACGCAGAGCTCTTCAGCACAGGTAACCATGATGGAGTCCCAGGATCGCAAAAGAGCTCCAGCATGGACCGAACAGGAGGTACGGGATCTGCTCGCCATATAGGGACATGAATCAGTGCCAGCTGAACTCAGTAGCAGTAAACGAAATGGCAAAATATTAGAAAAGGTCTCAAAGGCCATGAAGGACAGAGGCCATAACAGGGACGCACAGCAGTGCCGCGTGAAAATTAAGAAGCTAAGGCAAACCTACCACAAAGCCAGAGAGGCAAACGGAAGGTCCGGGGCAGAGCTGCAAACATGCCGCTTCTACGCGGAGCTGCATGCCATGCTAGGGGGTGCAGCCACCACTACCCCAACTGTGTGCTGTGACTCCGTCACTGGAGAAACACACAGGGAAGAGGGTTCGGGGTACGAGGAAGATGAGGATGAAGATAATGTAGATAGCTCACAGCAGCAAGGAAGCAGAGAAACCGGTTTCCCCAACAGCCAGGATATGTTTATCACCCTGGACCTGGAGCCAGTAACCCCCAAACTCACCGAAGGCATGCTCCCAGAACCTGAGGGCACACAGGGGACCTCTGGTGAGTGTACCTTTGTAAATATTACACATGGTTTAAAAGCAAGCGTGTTTAATGATTAATTTGGCCTGGCAATCGCGGCCAGTACAGCTACTGGAAAAGTCTGTTAATGTGTATGGGGATGGAGTGGAAATCCTCCAGGGACATCTCCAGAAAGCTCTTCTTCATGTATTCCCAAAGCCTTTGCAAAAGGTTTCTGGGGAGGGCTGCCTTATCCGTCCGCCATGGTAGGACACTTCACCACCCCAGGCCAGTAGACGTAGTCTGGAATCATTGCATAACAAAGCATGGCAGCGTATGGTCCCGGTGTTTTCTGGCATGCAGACAACATCCATTCCTTATCACTCTTTGTTATCCTCAGGAGAGTGATATCATTCATTGTCACCTGGTTGAAATGGGGTGATTTTATTAAGGGGACATTCAGAGGTGGCTGTTCCTGCTCGGCTGAACAGAAATGTTCCTCGCTGTTAGCCACATGGTGGGGGGGAGGGGTGAAGTGATCATCCCAGATAATTGGGTGTGGAGTGGGGAGGGGGGTTAGTTGGGTTTGTGCTGCATGTTAACCTGGGAACCGCAGCCCCTCATTTTACATTGCAAACCCATTTTAAATGATCAACCCAATGGGTGCTTGGTATGGGAAATGAGGGCGCTACTGTTTGAAACCATTCCCACATGTTAAGAAGGTTAAAAAAGCCAAAAGACTGTGGCTTATCATGGCTGCCTGCAAGCCGAAATCTGTTGCCTGGCACTGCATGAGTGATCTCTCACACCAAACCAGCAGGCCCTCAATATAAGAGGAAAAATGTGACCTTGTAATGAAAGCACATGTGCTGCGTAATGTGAACAGCAAAATTTAACGTGAAAGAGTGTACCCATTGTTCTCTAAAATGTGTCTTTTTTAACCACCTCTCCCTTCTCCTCCACCAGCTGCAAATGTTTCTCCTTCACAGAGGCTAGTGAAGATTAAAAGGAGAAAACGGTGGACTCGGGATGACATGTTCACGGAGCTCCAGATGTCCTCCCACGCTGAAAGAGCACAGNTACTTAATAGGAACTAAAAATCAGAGTGTAATTACATTATAATTGCAGTATAACAACATTGTAATTACAGTCACCATATTATTATAGCCTTGGGTAAAGATATTTTACCTGTTTCTTTGTGGTTGGGATTTTGGTTGTTTTTGGGTTTTTGACTGGTACAAAGACCTTGCAATCACCAGCCAACTAGTATATATAGAATATTTGTGAAATTATTTTACATATTCTGGTAGGCCAGGATTGAAGCAGAGAGCAAGACTCCACTACAGCACCTGAATGAAGGCTTCTTTTGAAGAGAGGTTGTCAATACAGAGAGTTATTAGACACCGGACCCTTATCTGTGGCATCAACTCTCAGCAAGGCTTCAAAGGCAGTTCAGGGAGTTCCACCTAGCTGGGAACTAATTTGTTGCAGATGAGGCATAGCAAAGAGGCTAGGATACTCCGGGAGAGGGCGCTAGTGCTTTTCCCTGCAGCTAGAAGCTATGGAGTTTTGATGAAACCTCAGAGTTATCCTGTTTATTTGGGGAAAGGAGGTTGGTTGTGCTTTTGGTGTTTTCTCGAATTTGCTAGATCTGTAAAACCAGAAACCCTGAACTAAACCACCAATCCCAGAAATGGTTGTTTGAATATGATTCTGTAGTGCATGGATCAGCAACTTTTGGCGCGCGGCCCGCCACATCCGCAGGTACGTCCGATCATGGCTCCTACTGGCCACAGTTCGCTGTCCCACGCTAATGAGGGCGGCAGGAAGTGGTGCGGGCCGAGGGATGTGCTGGTCGCTGCTTCCTGCTGCCCCCATTGGCCTGGGACGGCAAACCGCAGCCAGTGGGAGCCGCGATCAGCCGAACCTGTGGACGAGGCAGGTAAACAAACTGGCCCGGCCTGCTAGGGTACTTACCCTGGCGAGCCGCGTGCCAAAGGTTGCCGATCCCTGCACTACAGAATCATATTCAAACAACCATTTCTGGGATTGGTGGTTTAGTTCAGGGTTTCTGGTTTTACAGATCTAGCAAATTCCAGTAAACTCCAAAAGCACAACAAACACCCTTTCCCCAAATCAACAGGGTAACTCTGAGGTTTCATCAAAACTCCATAGCTTTTAACTGCAGGGCAAAGCACTAGTGCCCTCTCCCGGCGTATCCTAGCCTCTTTGCTATGCCTCATTTGCAACAAATTAGTTCCCAGCTAGGTGGAACTCCCTGAACTGCCTTTGAAGCCTTGTTGAGAGTTGATGCCACAGATAAGGGTCCGGTGTCTAATATCTGTCTGTATTGACAACCCCTCATCAAAAGAAACCTGCATTCAGGTTCTGCTTCCCTTGGCACAGTTGGAACTGGAAAGTGTAAGCTGGCAGTGCTAGTTACCGCATATCAGCCAAGCACTGAAACCTTCCATTGTATACATCCAATGTACATGGCATAAACCATCACCACACTGAAAGGCCCAATTAACAAGAAGAATTTGTGTACATTGGCCTCTGGGGAAATCAGGCATTTATTTTCTATTGTGACTATGTAAAATCACTGGGCAGGAGTTTCTGACTCAGATAGTGAGTACTAATGTCTCCTATTCTGAACACTAAGGTATCATTATGGAGCAAGAAGGTTTGGATGAAGCTTATGCATAAGAATACGAACTTCTGTCACAGCATGTCCATCACCTTGGTGAATGCTTCATCATTTTGTGGAGTTTAGTGGAGCACACTTGGGACTTTTGCTTGATAAAAATCTGTCAAGTAAGTGTCTGAGGTAGAATCAGTCATCAATAGTTTCCAGAACTCTTGTGTTTTGTGGCACAAGATTCTTTCTGAGGGCCACCCCTTTGTTTAGGAGGCCCTGAAGGCAGCCATTCTCCAACTACGCCAATCTTCATCTCTAATATACTTACATTTCCTACAGCAGGCTAAGAAACTGGTCTTTTACTAGTGCTGGAGAAATGAAGCAATACTAACCAATTGCAATTTCTGAATGGACTGAAAACATGATCCAAATATTTGTCCTTATATTAATGGTGACATTGGAGCATGTGATCCATATGCCACTTAAATGTGTCTGGGCTCCTGATGTTTGGTAGCATGAAACCACACTGTAAAGTTGTAGATAGAAGAGGAGGGACAACACTGTATAAGTGTTTCTGCAGAGCACCATCAGTCATCCAGGAAGCTAGTAGAAAGGCAATGCCTCCTCATCGAAGCAGCCTTCAATAAGGGAGCAAAGTAGGACTTAGCTTCTTAGCTAAAATGTTAGTGCTTCCTGCATTTAGGCTAAAGTCCTGGGTTCAAACACTGTAAATGGCCTAAGTCCAATCAGTTAAAAAAGGTGGGGATCTAATGTAGAGCTTGAACTTCAGTAGATTTCAAACACTTGGGGCAGGCTTTCCCACATGGATCTTTGTCCTTTTGTAGAATCTAATCCAAATAAGAGATATTTGATTCCAGTTAAGGTACTTAGTCCTTCAGTTTAAGTAGTAGAAGCTTATGCCTTTAGTACTAAGAGTCATGTTCCAGCCGCACTGTTGACCCAAGTGGGGTCAGTTATACATGCAGTGCAAAGAGCATGGCAGTAAGTGGGAACAACCACCAGGAGTGGGTTCTTGTGTGTGTGTGTGTGTGTGTAACAAATGCTGTCTTTCTTGGAACTCTGGCATGTGGTAGATTTTGCCAGCCTCTCTTTGTCAGACCTCACCACTGTGGCAAGCTTCAAAAATTTGAAATGTTCAAAAATGAGATGAATCTCAAATGAGAAGGAAAAGTAGTGATTTCAAATGTGATGTCTAGTGATGATAGTAAGATGCAGTCTCCCTGGCAGGTTAACTCAAATCAGTTAGTGTTGAATATTAATCTGTTTAATGCTGTTTCCTGAAGAGACTTCTTACTTTTCAATTTTATAAAGGTTTTTTATTGGTGACAAAAGATATTGTGGGCATTTTTAGAAGTTTATATTTATCTACATAATATTTGCTTAGTACTATGGGGTTCATTAAGAGTACAAACAGATATTTTAGGACTATAATTTTAATTTTATTTTTCCAGTACCAATTTATTTCTTGCATTAATAGAAAATAATATAAAGGCTTTACAATATTATTCAATTTACCCCTACTCATTTCAACCATCTGTATAATGAAATATATTTATCCATCAGTTTAGAAGGGACACAATTAAAAGGCTATGTAATGAGTTATGTAATATACACACACAAAGCATAATGAGGTCCTGCGGGACATCAGATATACCCTACTTTTGGGTAAATAGATTTTAAAAAACACATTATGATGCTCTCACAATTTGTGTAAAATTTCATATCCCTCAGGTATGCATTAGAATTTCTCTTCTGTGTATTAATGCATACAATATTCTACAGAATTAGCATTAGATATACAGAGGAGATATTTCAGAAGTTCATCTTCAATCAGAAGCATCATGTGAAAAAGGTTCACTTTCAAAAATGTTTTTATAAATATTTTCTATTTAAACTTGGTTGGATCTCCCTAGTTTCTGTTCCCATTATTTGGCCTAGTTAGCTCACTCATTTCTTAACAGCTAGTTCAGTCACTGTGATTAAAACATAACTCTCTATATTAATAATCCTTCTAACAGCACTGTTTTATCAAAGAACATGGGTTAATGAGGGTGTAACAAAAATAAAGGAATTTAGATGTTAAATAAGTATCCCACAGTAATTACCCATGCATATATTACATGGTCACACACAAAACTCTGGTACTCTGAGGACTTGATCTATAAGATCATTAGTCCCACATCACAACTGCACAGCAGGTCTGCAAAAAAGTAGTGAACACATTACTGGAACAACCAACAAGTGATCTGTGCCCCAAAATAGGCATGTAATGGTATGATATAATGCCTCAGGTATTTTCTGATCCTCATGTTATGTCAGATCTTGACCTCCGATTTCACATCAATAAGTATTGTAAAAAATTCTTACTAATATGTTTGATGCCTCTAAGCTTCCCTGCAACCTCTGATGTGGAACGAGAGTAAGAAGGGCAAATGCTTGTTTCATGGGAGTATGGTGAGCATAATTTGGTTGTGTAGGGACCTCATGTAAAGAAGCACACCTCGACATGCACAGATCACTTTCCTAAAGAGATCATGCTACAGGCTAATAAATCTTAATGGCATGATGTGCCCCCCCCCCAGATAAGAAGCTTACATTTTCCGTTCTTAATTTAACCCCAATTATACTCCCTTGCACTACTCAGATTAACTCATTTCCAACCTTGATTTTTACACTTTAAATATCAGTAGATTGTGATCACGACTCGACTTAGTTGTCTTTTTCCTAAATTCTATCTATTAAGCTGTTTTAATCTTTCCTAGTAATTCAGTCCATATGGCCCTCTGATCATTTTAGGTGCTCTCCTCTGAACTCCCTTCAGTTTGTCAATAGCTTTGTATTAATAAGATGTCCAGAATTCAATGTAGTATTCCAGATAGTGTTACCCCAAGATTTGGACCCAAGGCACTCCAATACTGGCCTGTCTATAATTATAAACAGATTGCTAATTTATTCTGCCCAAATGGGGAGAAAGGTGGTGACCTGCCCTAGAGGAATTGCCAGGGGATTTGTCCCCAAACCACAGAGGACTCCCTAGAGCAGGCTAATCCTAGTAACCCTTGGAAGAACACAGATACAGCCCTCCACTCAAAGCAGTAGTTCTTCAAAAACAAAGTCTTATTTATTGAGAGAAAGTTAGGTGGTTACAGTATATACACCATAAAGCAAGAAAGGAAAAGAAAAAAATGACAATGTATAATAGGTAGTAAGGCACAACTGGATTACACTAAAAGATTATACATTCAATTGACACAGAAGACTACACAGACTATATGACAACTACAAGTTTGGGTATTGGTATACAGTGACCCTACTGTACATATGCATAAGGCCTTTAACATTAGACTTATTAAAATGTAGCATACAAGTACTCTATGCATATATAGAGAACAGCATTACAATATAACATTAAAGAAACATTAAGATTACCATTTTGTGAGCGGTGATCAAACAGTCACAGTGGAGTAGGGTAGATCATACTCAGAAGCAGGCATTCAGTTTTATTTACAGGCATACTCAGTTATTTCTCAATAATCATCATAAAAATTTGCGGGGAGGGATAGCTCAGTGGTTTGCACATTGGCCTCCTAAACACAGGGTTGTGAGTTCAATCCTTGAGGGGGCCACTTAGGGATCTGGGGTAAAATCAGTACTTGGTCTTGCTAGTGAAGGCAGGGGGCTGGACTCAATGACCTTTCAGGGTCCCTTCCAGTTCTAGGAGATGGGATATCTCCATTAATGTTTTTATTTTTTTTTATTTTAAATCAGACTTATAATCTTTCAACAATCCCTCTGAATCACCTTGGGTCCTTCTGCTCTATCCAGTACATTATAGCTGCTTGCTATATTTTCCTTCTGCTGCTATTTCTCTCTAGTCTTCTCCACTCTCATTTACATATACACACCAAGTCTACTTCTGGCCAGCCTTATAATCAGTTTCTGGCCTCCTCTGATTGGTTGACCTTTCAGGCTGAGCACTCTCTGCATGAGTGGCAGCTCATTCAGCCAATCAATCAGTTCTGCCCTGACATAATAGCTACTCCTCCCGTTTCTTGCAGCTGTTTTGGAATGAGTTGAGTCACAATTCCTGAATTTTGCTCAACCTTTCTTTCTTACTTGCTATTGGTCAATGTAGTCTGTTTCCTCCATCTTTGATGTTTTCTAATAGAAAATCAACGTGTCCACCATTTGGGATTTTTAGCTTCAAACTATCATTAATTATTATTTATCTAAAGCCTTAATTCTAAAACTAACTACAATTTTAAGCAAGCCAAAGCATTATACTACTGTCGCCACCTTTGTTATGTCAATCTGGAGAGGTGAATTTTTATGATGTTTTTAAACCCCTTCCAAGGGTTCACCTTGCCAGCAGATGCAGTCATATGCTGCTGTCATGGATGTTGCCAGCTATGGGGAGGGATAGCTCAGTGGTTTAAACATTGGCCCCCCTAAACATAGGGCTGTGAGCTCAATCCTTAAGGGAGCAATTTGGGGATTTTAGTTGGGGATGGGTCCTGCTTTGAGCAAGGGGTTAAACTAGATGACCTGAGGTCCCTTCTAACCCTGTGATTCTATGAGAGAACTAGAGTAGTTAAAAATAAACAAACACTTTTATCAATATGGTCACTGTTACCTCTCTACTTTGTGTATCAGTTCATACTGCATTGTAACCTCATGCATGGCTCATGCATTACTGCCTCCAAGTTTCTCCTGTTCATTGAATACCGGTGCTTCAGTTCAGCTTTCTCCAGATGAATGTAGGTGTGGGAGGACTGCTGGAAAGATCCTCTCTAATGAGGGCACAGGCAATCTCTTCCCTTTCCTGCTGGTGCCTGCGATGTATGCTGCGGATCTTGCTTTGGCAGTGCCAGCAATATTAAAGAGAGGAAGCTGTAGTGGGTACCCTAAAGGAATTCACATGCTGAGAAGCCTCTTTGTCTCTTTGCAAAATTTAAAGAAACAAGCTGTTCATTACACACCAAAGGAGAATTTTCTTTATCAAAATCTTTGCTTGGATATTTTCCGGTGGGTAGCTCAGTGGGTCACTGTGACCCTGAGATTTAAACCCTGAACAAGGCCTGTCAGAGGCCATTCTATTTCCCATTCCTGTACAGCAAAAAAACTTCAGGACCAGACTCCAAAGAGAAACTGCTGAGCTCCAGTTCATTTGCAAATTTGACACCATCAGATCAGGATTAAACAAAGACTGTGAATGGCTATCCAACTACAGAAACAGTTTCTCCTCCCTTGGTGTTCACACCTCAACTGCTAGCAGAGCACCTCACCCTCCCTGACTGAACTAACCTCGTTATCTCCACACTGATATATACCTGCATCTGGAGATTTCCATTACTTGCATCTGAAGAAGTGAGGTTCTTACCCATGAAAGCTTATGCTCCCAGTACTTCTGTTAGTCTCAAAGGTGCCACAGGACCCTCTGTTGCTTTTTACAGATTCAGACTAACACGGCTACCCCTCTGATACTTGACAATCTGCAACTAATGTAATTTAACTAGCAAGATATATTCTTTGTAAATTAATTGTACTTTCTATTCATAACTCTGGTATTCTCAAGATATTTAGCCATTTATTTTCTATACATTTTTTTCATATTTTTATTATATATTTTTAAACAAAGGATGATAGTTGGACTTATTGTGCAGTATGGTAATTGTTAGAGTTACTTGACTTTTCCAAAAATTGGTACTTTGTTTGCTTTTCTTCAATCTTCTGAATAACCACTGTTTCTCAGCAAGAACTGCCATTCCCAGAATAAGTTTATTTGATCATCTCCTTATTCTCTACAATGAGTATTTGATAGTAGAGCAGGTTGAATGATGGGAATAAATGCCAGAGTTCACAATTATTATTCATAGACTATTATTCTACAGTCTATAGAGCTGATTGAGTAATTGAAATGTATTGAAGAATAAGAATACAAAGAAAATATGCCAACATTTGCAATCAATATTATTCATAACAAATTATTGAACCAGCTCCAGTGGGTAATCACCCTAACGTGCAACAAAGAGAGCCACATGGAACAAGTTGGCCTTTCTCTTAAATGCTCTATATTATGGTGCTACAGAAGCCTCACTAGTTCAAACTAGTACCAATGTAAAATGATCTCATAAGAATGTCCTTACATTTCCTCATATGTGTAACATCAGGACCAGTTTTACAGATATGATCAGACTTTCCTAGTATATGCTAACCTCCTCTTTAACACAGTTTTAATACAATTTTCCTTACTTCTCAGACCTTCTCTGTACATAAATTTACACTCATTTAGGTAATATTATCCCTAATGAACAGGAGCCAAATCAAAATAAGTCACTGTTAAATCAAAATAAGAGGGTGTCACCAATTTAAATGAATTTCAAATATTAGTTAAACTGCAATGACTTGCTAAAGACAGTCCTTAATTGTTCAAGCTTACCTTATACCTTGTGTAGTTATTATACACATGTATGAAGTGGTCATAAAATCTTACCATTCAGACTTGGTAGCTTTCTACACCCAATTTTGACTTATTTTTTACAGGTCACTATGACTATAGAAGTCATAATGACCCGTTTCTTCATATTTCTTGTTGAACAAAAATCTTTTAAAAGAGTTCATTTTGGAGTTGTCGATAATGAAATGAAAATAGATACTCTTTCTTCCTAGCTGCTTCTTGTTTTCTGATATATTTGAAAAAGCCTTTCCACTTTCCCTGAACACTTCTGGCTAGCATTAACACATTGTACTTTATTTTGCTGCTTTTATCTTTTCACTACAAGCCTTAAAGGAATAAATATTCTTGTTAGATTGCCTTCCTCTTATTAACTTGATCATTGCATTCGCAGTCCTTGCATAATTTATTTACAGAGGTGTTGTAGTCTGTTGTCCATTAGTTACAATGTATTTTGATTCACCACTCTTTTGTGTGATGGTGAATTGTAATATTTATTCCCATTGCACCTTATTCAATAGAGAATAAATATTGTTACTTGTATGAAGCCTAAGTAGAAGGTTTTGTGCAGGTAGACTTTTTGGAAGAAAAGAAAGAATGATCCCTTCTATGATGAGAGTAACTTTGTTATTCTGTGACCGTTACTGGAGCTCTAAAGTTGCAGTAGTTTGAATATTCTTGTACCTCTATTCTGCAGGCAAATTGACCAATAGATTCATGCAGTGTTGGATTCACTGACCCCCCACTGCTTCTGCCCAGTCCATCCTTTCTCTGACCCCATTCTTCTATGGCCCCACAGAGATGAATCCCATGGCACAGGATCTATGATCTCCCACCAAGTTTCCCTAAAAAGGGGTCGGTCCTGGGGGAAGAGGGGGGTTGTTCAATATCTTCTTTAATAATCTGGAAGATGGCGTGGACTGCACTCTCAGCAAGTTTGCAGATGACACTAAACTGGGAGGAGTGGTAGATACGCTGGAGGGTAGGGACAGGATACAGAGGGACATAGACAAATTAGAGGATTGGGCCAAAAGAAAACTGATGAGGTTCAACAAGGACAAGTGCAGAGTCCTGCACTTAGGACGGAAGAATCCCATGCACTGTTACAGACTAGGGACCAAATAGCTAGGAAGCAGTTCTGCAGAAAAGGATCTAGGGGTTACAGTGGACGAGAAGCTGGATATGAGTCGACAGTGTGCCCTTGTTGCCAAGAAGGCTAACGGCATTTTGGGCTGTATAAGTAGGGGCATTGCCAGCAGATCGAGGGACGTGATCATTCCCTTCTATTCAACATGGGTGAGGCCTCAACTGTGTCCAGTTTTGGGCCCCACACTACAAGAAGGATGTGGAAATATTGGAAAGAGTCCAGCGGAGGGCAACAAAAATGGTTAGGGGTCTGGAGCACATGACTTATGAGGAGAGGCTGAGGGAACTGGGATTGTTTAGTCTGCAGAAGAGAAGAACGAGGAAGGATTTGATATCTGTTTTCAACTACCTGAAAGGGGGTTCCAAAGAGGATGGATCTAGACTGTTCTCAGTGATACCAAATGACAGAAGAAGGAGTAATGGTCTCAAATTGCAGTGGGAGAGATTTAGGTTGGATATTAGGAATAACTTTTTCACTAGGAAGGTGGTGAAGCACTGAAATGGGTTACCTAGGGAGGTGGTGGAATCTCCTTCCTTAGAGGTTTTTAAGGTCAGGCTTGACAAAGCCCTGGCTGGGATGATTTAGTTGGGAATTGGTCCTGCTTTGAGCAGGGGGTTGGACTAGATGACCTCCTGAGGTCCCTTCCAAGCCTGATATTCTATGATTCTAAAGCAAGTCTTTAGAATTCCCCGTGAAATTGTAGAGTGTTCTAATGCAGACAGGTATCTCCACAGACATTGATGTGGGTGCAGGATTTGCCCTTAAATGTAATTACCCAGAATTTATTAAACATACCACCTTTATACCACATCTATCTGTGAATTTATTCCTATGCTGAATTCTGTTAGCCTGTGGTCCCTGGTTCCATACTTCCCTTCAATTCTGCTTTTCAATCTGTTCATGATCGGTACTAAAAGGATTAGTTATTTATTCTCTTACATGTTAATCATTAGCCCTGTGATAAAGAAGAGTTTACCAAAATCCCATTCTCTTTATCTGGGCCACTGCTCAGGATAGCTTGCCTTTGCTTGCCTTTTGGTGGCTTCCTTTCACACATTTATCCTGGTCACCATTTGGATGACTGCCAGTCTTTGACCTATTTGCAATTTGCTCCTGCTCATCTTCAGCTTTGTTCTCTAAGATAATTACTGAGTATACTTAATGTTGGGGATCACTGTAGATCAGGGGTTTGCAAACTTGGTTCATGGCTTGTTCAAGGAAGCCGCTGGCGGGCTGCGAGACACTTTGTTTACATGAGTGTCCGCAGGTACGGCTGCTCGCAGCTCCCAGTGGCTGCAGTTAGCCATTCCCAGCCCGTGGGAGCTGCAGGAAGCGGTGTGGTGCAGCTCCCATTGACCGGGAACAGTGAACCACGCCCACTGGGAGATTGGAGTGGCCGTATCTGCGGACGCTCAGGTAAACAAAGCATCTCATGGCCCGCCAGGGGCTTACCCTGAACAAGCCGCGAACCAAGTTTGGGAATCCCTGCTGTAGATTAACATGCTGCTGTTTCAACATACAGTCTATGATTTTTCTTCAGTATTACGCAGGGGTGTCTATAATTAGGAATGAGCTATATTCTATAACATTTGCTTTAATTAAATATACCCCCAAATCTCCACTGAAGTATGATTTTTTTCAACCCCCCTGAGGTATTTGGATGTCCATTTCCCATTAGAAATTTATAGGAATTGGGTGCCTCTGGCTTTGAAAATTCCAGCCTATCTAATGTATGGAAACACTGATATTTGTCTCTCTAAAAGGAGGCATATACAAATAGAAAAAAGTAAGAAGCTGGTGGCATTAGCTTCCATAAACATGTGAAAGATGCCAATGTTTGATGAAAATTAGAGAAATATAGAAAATTTGGAGTCAAAAGCCAGAAAAAAACTTTCAGCAACTGAACTATGAATAATCAGCTGATAGTCATATATTGCTTGAACAGTCTTATTACATTTAAATTAGATGCATATTTGAGATGGTTAATTTGAAGTGTTATCACTACAGTGCTCTGCTGAATTTTTATCGGGTAGACTTGTAGCGTATAGTTGGTGTCTAAAAGCTTTTCATTTGCAATATTGCATGAGTAAACCCAGCCTGACTGACACAGATATTTTCATTTCTATTAAATTATGTATTTATAAATTTTCTACTGAAGTTCTATGATGAGAATCTGGAAATGACAGATCATTAAACCTGAGGACATAGAAATAGAAAAAGAAATAGAAACATCTATGGGCAAAATTGGCAAATATTGTAATCAATGCAACATCACTATAGCACTGATTGGTATATTTTAAAGATTCAATTTCCTTCTTAAAAATGCAAGAGCCTTACATATAAACCAATGTGCAGAAATTGAAACATGTGATTTTATATGCTGATTATATTGGTTAGTGGTATTATAGTTAGGATTGTTATAAATTATTATTAATGTATTTCTTTCCAACATACGCCACAATATGCAAGACACTATACACATATAAAGGAAGGTAAGATGCCTGTCCCAATTGGAGAACTAGCCATTGTTCTCCTTAGGATACATCTGCACAGCAGCTAAAAGCTAGAATTCACAGCTCAGGTAGACATACTTGCTAGCTCTACTTGAGCTGACATCTAAAAATAGCAGTGTGGCCGTGGCACAGGTAGCAACTCAGGATAGCTGGCCAAGTACAATCCTGGCCAGCCCCCTGGCTATGTACTTGAACAGCTAGCCTGAGCTGCCATCTGTGTCACCACAGCCACACTACTATTTGTAGGTGCTAGCTTGAGCAGAGCTAGTGTGTGTAGGTGTACCCAACCTTGGACTCAACACTTCCCAGCTACCACATAGACATACCCTTGGTATGTTTTTGAAGGTAATCACTAATTGCCTTAAATAATGCTTTGAATAACTAAATTAACTTCAGTATTTGTAGTATTCTAGGTATTACCTATACAAAAAGTTTAGGTAGTACTGCAATTGCTGAGGGAACTATCTATTTAAAGTAAAACTAATGACTCTCTATAAGTGTGACAACTCTATACTTAATTTGTGATTATTGAAACATACACACACACACACACACACACACACACACACACACACAGTATATAGCAAAGGCTAGATCCACAAAGGGATCCATGAGAGGTCTGCCCCTTAAGGGTAGACGTGGTTAGGGGTCCGACCATCCCCATCACACGGTTTGACCCTTTTAAGATTTTGGGTCCTCTGATCTACAAAGAATGAAGAGATATTTGGAGGGAGGAAATACTCCTGGGAATAAATAGTGGTTGGGAGAAATCTCACTGTTATCTCTTTAAGGGCCCGGGACATAGATACTTACAGAGTGGTTGGGGCAAGGTTCATAGAATCATAGAATATCAGGGTTGGAAGGGATCTCAGGAGGTCATCTAGTCCAACAACCTGCTCAAAGCAGGACCAATTCCCAACTAAATCATCCCAGCCTTTGTCAAGCCGGGCCTTAAAAACCTCCAAGGAAGGAGATTCCACCACCTCCCTAGGTAACCCATTCCAGTGCTTCACCACCCTCCTAGTGAAATAGTGTTTCCTAATATCCAACCTAGACCTCATCCACTGCAACTTGAGACCATTGCTCCTTGTTCTGTCATCTGCCACCACCGAGAACAGCCGAGCTCCATCCTCTTTTGAACCCCTCTTCAGGTAGTTGAAAGCAGCTATCAAATCCCCCTCATTCTTCTCTTCTGGAGACTAAACAATCCCAGTTCCCTCAGCCTCTCCTCATAAGTCATGTGCTCCAGACCCCTAATCATTTTTGTTGCCCTCCACTGGATTCTTTCCAATATTTCCACATCCTTCTTGTAGTGTGGGGCCCAAAACTGGACACAGTACTCCAGATGAGGCCTCACCAACGTCGAATAGAGGGGAACGATCACGTTCCTCGATCTGCTGGCAATGTCCCTACTTTTACAGCCCAAAATGTCGTTAGCCTTCTTGGCAACAAGAGCACACTGTTGACTCATATCCAGCTTCTCGTCCACTGTGACCCCTAGGTCCTTTTCTGCAGAACTGCTTCCTAGCTATTTGGTCCCTAGTCTGTAACAGTGCATGGGATTCTTCCGTCCTAAGTGCAGGACTCTGCACTTGTCCTTGTTGAACTTCATCAGGTTTTTTTTTTTGGCCCAATCCTCTAATTTGTCCAGGTCCCTCTGTATCTGATCCCTACCCTCCAGCGTATCTACTACGCCTCCCAGTTTAGTGTCATCTGCAAACTTGCTGAGAGTGCAGTCCACTCCATCCTCCAGATCATTAATAAAGATATTAAACAAAACTGACCCCAGGACCGACCCTTGGGGCACTCTGCTTGAAACCGGCTGCGAACTAGACATGGAGCCATTGATCACTATCCGTTGAGCCCGACGATCTAGCCAGCTTTCTATCCACCTTACAGTCCATTCATCCAGTTCATACTTCTTTAACTTGGTGGCAAGAATACTGTGGGAGACCGTATCAAAAGCTTTGCTAATGTCAAGGAATAACACATACCCTGCTTTCCCCTCATCCACAGAGCCAGTTATCTCAACATAGAAGGCAATTAGGTTAGTCAGGCATGACTTGGTGAATCCATGCTGACTGTTCCTGATCACTTTCCTCTCCTCTAAGTGTTTCATAATTGATTCCTTTAGGACCTTCTCCATGATTTTTCCAGGGACTGAGGTGAGGCTGACTGGCCTGTAGTTCCCCGAATCCTCCTTCTTCCCTTTTTTAAAGATGGGCACTACATTAGCCTTTTTCCAGTCATCCGGGACCACCCCTATCGCCATGAGTTTTCAAAGATGATGGCCAATGGCTCCGCAATCACATCCGCCAACTCCTTTAGCACCCTCGGATGCAGCGCATCTGGCTACATGGATTTGTGCTCATCCAGTTTTTCTAAATAGTCCCGAACCACTTCTTTCTCCACAGAGGGCTGGTCACCTCCTCCCCATACTGTGCTGCCCAGTCCAGCAGTCTGGGAGCTGACCTTGTTTGTGAAGACAGAGGCAAAAAAAGCATTGAGTACATTAGCTTTTTCCACATCCTCTGTCACTAGGTTGCCTCCCTCATTCAGTAAGGGGCTCACACTTTCCTTGACTTCTTCTTGTTGCTAACATACCTGAAGAAACCCTTCTTGTTACTCTTAACATCTCTTGCTAGCTGCAACTGCAAGTGTGATTTGGCCTTCCTGATTTCACTCCCCTGTCCTAACTAACAGGGATGAGTTTTAGGAGGGAACCAACATATATACTGTCTCCTATCTCATAGCAGGGCAAACACTGGCAGGAGAAGGTTGCCTGCATTCATGCTGGAGGGATATTTTGAGGAAAGGGTCCAAATGAAGGAGAAGCTGGCTAATCCCCTACCCCAGCTCCGAGGAGGAGAGCTGAGAGAATGCCTATCTGAAGGAGGGAGATACTGACTGCCCTAAGACAAGAATCAGAGGGACTGCCTGAAATACAACCCTAATTGAGAAGGAAGGCTGGGGGAGACTTCTGTCTGAATGATGGAGACACAGACTGCCTTAAGGCAAGAGGCAGAGGGATTGCTCAAATATAGCCCAGCTGGTGTCAGAGCAACTGGGAGTAGCTTTGAGGAAGTGCTTCCAAAGCTAGCTATGAAGAAGCCATGAGGGACATAAATCCAATGTGGTAATAGTGAGGTGCTCAGACTTGGAGCAGAAGCCAACAAGCAGGTCAATGGTAGGGACATTCTAGGGAAGTGGTGATGGGATTTAATATATTGTCTTTAGCTGTCTAAAATAGAGTTCCTGGGCTGGAACCCAGAGAAGAAAGTGGGCTTGGGTTCTCCTACCTCTTCCCCAGATGAAGAAGGGAAGTACAGGCACCAGGAGTGGAAGATACAAAGAACTACAAGTCCCAGAAGGAGGCCGAGATCTGGGTTTAGAGTGCGCTAAACTCTGAGTTTTCTTATTTTGGACTTTGCTGTTAACCTTACATGGGGAAATGGACTGAAGTGGCCTGAGAGCTAGGCAACAGAAGCAGCAGAGTGTTGTGGAACCTGGATTGACAAAGAGGAGCTATAGTGAAAGAACCCCAGCAACACTGCATTCTGACACAAACAGGAGCTCTGGTAGTGAGCATATGACATAACAGGGACTTAGATGCAGCTGCCCACTTTTGTGGATCCTACTGTTAAGCTCCTAATTCTCCTCATTCATTGAGTAGGCCTTCTGGGGGCCCAGTTTGTGGCTGTAGATTCCAGTAGGCAGCAGGGTGCCTAAATATTGGGTGTTATTATACAGAGTCAAGATAGCCAAGGAGAGGAGTATGTCCTAGACCCTGCTGTCAAAGGAACTTAGATGCCTAACACTGGACTAGAAAGAGGCACCTCCCCCTGCTTGGGATTCACAGCTGTGAACCCTCTCCTGGAGCTAAATTGATTCTTGCAAAAAAAAAAAAAAAAAAGGAGGAGGTGGTGGTGGGGTATCATCCTTTATAACGTTTAGCCCAATAGTCAGAGCAGTCACCAAGGATGTGGAAAACCCAATTTCCAGTCTCTATTGTAATTACTATTTAATTATTTATATAAAGTGGAACAGCCTCAACCACCAAGAGTCCCAGGAATACAGCCCAGTGATAAGGGCACACCCCAGAAAGGTGAGTCACATGAGTCCATATCCCTACTCTACATCATGCACAGGGGAGATTTAGGCCTGAGTCTCCCACATCCTGGTTGAGTGCTCTAGCCACTGGACTTGGCAGTGTTTGCCTATTTTTTTTTGGTATGATATTGATTATGTTTAAGCATTGTTTCTTTTTGTTTACATTTTCACTGTTGCAAGAAAGTGTGTGTGTGTGTGTGGGGGGGGTGTCAGACAATTATTTAATGAAAATACACACTAAGATTCAAAAAGTTAAAGCTTTGTATAAGCCATCAAAATGCAAACTGTCAACATTACACATCAAAATATATAAAGTAAATATCCTTAAATCAACATATCATACCTGTTTTTACTATGCATTCACTAGTCCATTTTAACAAGCCTAATTTAAAAGTGTAATGGGATTTTGACTCCAACTTCTCAAGAAGCATTTTTCCTACTTTGCCTATTTGTGAATTTTTATCATCATCCATGGAAATATTTTTTCATCGGTTTGTGTGTATACAGAGAAATATATGTTTACCGACATCTAATGATAAAAAATCTAATTCTTCCAAGTCTAACTAAAGGTGATGAGGGCACCTCCTCCTCTGGATGTGTCTGGTGTGGACTGGGCCCCACAGGTAAGATAGATGGGGCAATACCTATTTTGAGGATCCCACAGGTGCTTAAGCTGAGCTAGGACTTAGGCTACTGTCTACCTGCTCACCAACAAAAATTTAGGCACGTAAGGAGTTTACGTGAACTCCTACAGGATTAGGCAATTGAGAGGAGGTTTTGAAGATATGAATTTTAGACTTAGGCCTCTGATGTGGCAGTTAGGTGCACAAATCTCATTGTGATTCTAGCCCCAAAAGTAAACAGTAACATAATGTAAACATAATGTGCCTGAAAAATTATCATTGAGACTATCAACCTGGGTTAACAATTATGATGGTTGGATCTGAGGAAAAAATAAGTATTTCCACTTAATTCTAGCCTCCTCCTTCCGACCCTGCGAATCTCAACTAATTGGTTTCAAATTTGACAAAAGATGCATTTTCCACAGAACATCCCAAGGCCATACTATAAATGCCAAGTCTGAAATTTTAAAACAAAGCCCTTTGTGAACCATCCAAGCTCTTCTAAAAATATGTCAAACAGAGCCAGATTTGCCAATGGCATAAGCAGCCTGCTTTGTGGCCAATGAATCTTCTCCTGTTTTAGACAGTGGTAAATTTGACCCCTATAATTTTAACTCCTTCGCTGATGAATTTTATTGCAGTTTCTGTACCACTGCTGAAAACTGGAGCATTCTTCCAGAGTAATTACACAGTGTGTGATTTGACATGATTTAGAATATATTGACCAGCCCTGCAAATATGTTTTAGTCTTTCTGGCACACAGGCTGTCCTTTTGTGCAGAACTTGTGTGCTTCAGTATAAATAAAAAAGGTGTGTGTACAGTGCAGTCCTGATTAAACACTGATGCCAACTTGAAACAACACAGTGGAGTGTAGGTCTGCAAGATTCTGGTTGGCATAGGGGCAGTGCCAACAGCAATCTGTCTGCCCAGCAAAGATGCAGCACTGCAGTGATATCAATTCAGGCCACCACTGCTCTGAAACGAAACCTGTATGTTGATTAGAGCAGGGATCGGCAACCTTTGGCACGTGGCCTGCTAGGGTAAGCCCCCTGGCGGGCCAGGCTGGTTTGTTTACCTGCCGCGACCACAGGTTCAGCCAATTGTGGCTCTCATTGGCCACGGTTCACTGCTCAGGGCCAGTGGGGGCTGCAGGAAGTGGCACGGGCCGAAGGATGTGCTGGCCGCAGCTTCCCGCAACACCCCATTGGCCTGGAGTGGTGAACCGCGGCCAGTGGGAGCTGCGATCGGCCGAACCTGTGGACATGGCAGGTAAACAAACCAGCCCACCAATGGGCTTACCCTGGTGGGCCGAAGGTTGCCGATCTCTGGATTAGAGAGTCTCAATTGCCATTACACCACAATTTGGTATTTCTTTTTCTTATCATATTTCTTTTGTTTTTATTTATACCTCCTTATGGATTCAGCCATATTGTGCTTATTCTCCTTTATTCTAATACTTTAATGATCTGCTATTATTTCTTTCAATGTGATATGGTTTAAATCAGTGTGATATATTTCATTACTGGAGTCAGCAGGAGTTGATTATTAAATTATCCGTTACTGGAAAACAAACAAAACAAGATTGATCAACTCTATATGGAAGTGCATAGTAGCTACCTTATTAACCATATAAATATTAATTAGGAACAAGCCAATTTGTCAAAAATAAAAGAAACAGGCACATGTTACACATATATGCATCTCATGTGTACACGACAAACATGTGAGCAATAAAACTGATAAATATGGAAAAATACCAGCGTCCTTATAGAGTGACAACTGCCCACAATTCATTTCTGTCATTAAATGTAAAAAAAAAACCCACAAAATATCCCATTATATAACTGAAGTTATTAAAGTGAAAATGGAAATGTAGCAAGGCTGTAGGCCCAACTCTTAGACTAAGTCCAAGGATTGGTTCTAGAACAGCATGCAGTACATTTCTTACCAATTTGCAATAGGGCCATGAAGGGTGATTTGAGGATTGCTAGCCCTGGACAGCTTTTATTTTCTGATGGGCTGTATCTGAAGTGGGATCATAACATTTAAGTTACAAGGCATTGTGCACTGTATTCTAGATCTATCATGGTAAGGCTTTCTATAATGCCCATAACTATAGCATCCAAATCTCTTTCTTGTTTTGTAGGAATGGTTGGGTTTTTCCTCTCTTTTAATGAGTTTTGGATTTTTTCCCCTCTGATGGAGGTTTGGAAAGAAATCCCCTCTTCTCTAGAGCTTTGCAAATTAGGGAAGATGGCACTGAACATTTATTACAGGAAGACATTGAAATAGCTGGGCATCCTTATGAAAAAATGAAGAATATTCCTCAATAAAATAGACTGTGGCTGAAAGGGCTGGTTCAGGGAACACTCCTAAACCTGCAATGGCAAGGATCTTTCCAGCTAGTGATGGCCCCACCCTATGACAAAAACGGTGGCGATTTTAGTGTAATGTTTACTGTTCATGTTTAGATGCTGAATACCGTGGGGAAGTAGTTGCTTTGTGTTTGCTGTCCCTGTGTTAATGCTGACTTAATTTAGCTCTGTGGTTGACACTGAAGGTTCTGTGGTGATTATTTGTTACTGTTTTATTTCTGCAACCTTCTGTTTGAAAACTGCCAATTTCAATCTATTAGACTGAAGCTATTTTGAAACCCCAGGAAAAGTAGCTCTATATTGATCTATGCAAACATGAACACCACATTAACTGTACATGGGTGGGTGATGAGGAGATGTGGACAGAAGAGGGGAATTAGACATTGTTAAACTAAATATCCCATCCATAGATCTTGAGCCAAAAGAATAGAGGTTGTGATAACTTTCTTATGGTTACCTTAGTTCCTCCTGTGCTGCTGAGACATAAAGCAGCCCCATTCTTCCATTAATTATGGTCACTTGCTAGTTGAGGTACTTCTTCCCAAGTGATGTGAATGCCTTCAATATCCTCTGTTAGTATCTTCTGCCAGTTCTTCCCTGTTCTCCCTTACTTTGTTTCCTCCCTCAGTTACCCAGTTCAATGCTTGCTTAGCATGTTTCCCATCATCCAGAGAGTCTACAGGTCCCAACCACCCTAAGCCTTCTTTCTTTGATATTTACTATCATCTCCTACGCTGCCATGTCTTACTCACATTTGTTATTTTTCTTTCCATGAAAAGCATACTATCTTCTAAAGCCATGAGCAGCTTCCAATCTCTTTCTGTTAGCCACTGTTATCTGCCAAGTCACTGCTCTGTACAGTAGTATGCTCACTACAATTGCATGTTATAATCTGACCTTTAGTTTGGTGTTTAGACCTCTGTTTGCCTAGTTAGGCATCCTTACAAAAGTTATATTTCCTTTTCCTAAGCTTATAGGAATATATTTATTGCAGTCACCTTCAAAATGTCATTGCAAACCCCAGGTAGTAGAACTCTACGTGTTCAATTTTCTTTCATTTGCAACTGCTGTCAAGTTTTCTGCCTTCATAATCTTGGGTTTCTCTCCATTCCCTTTTAATCTTTTTTTTTTTTTTTACAGCTTCTTGTTCTATCTCTGATGTAAGGACAATCATTCCATTCTACACAATGTTTAGTAAATAATTGTCATCTACAAAGTAAAGCTTTTGTCAGTCATCTCTGCTAACCTTTACACCATCCATGATGCCTTTTTATTTTCTCGTTCATCACCCAGTAAATTGCTAATGTAAAATAGGATTTGTGATAATAGTCACCCTTGTCTAACGCCAATCAATATTGAACCAATCACCCAGGCCTGTATCTGAACTCATGGAGCATAAACTTCCTTATTATGTTAATGTGCTTGTCTAGTAGCAACATTCCACATGGTCTCTCTGAACAATGTTAAATGCTTTCCTAAAGTTGATAAAGTTGATTAAGGTGGGTTTTTTTTGCAAAGAAGTAGCTTTTCTGATGATCTGTCAGAATATGAATATCTGTTCTCAATAAAATCTACCTGGATGGAACCCAGCCTGTTCTTCTAGTAATATTTCTTCCACTTTTTAATTCATTTCATTTAGCATAATCATAGCCAATACTTTGCCAGGGATTGATTAGCAGTTTGAGAATAAAATAAGATCACCCTTTTTTTGGCAATGCCACCATGATACCATCTTTCCAGTCTTGTGGCATTTGTTCTTTCACTCTTATTTCATTAGAATTTTGCTACCTGCTAGGTCAAAATTTTGCCTCCTGCCTATAGTTTCTCTTCTTGAATACAGTCAACCCAAGGAGGTTCCCCCTTTTTTAGGCTTTTGATTACTGTTTTAATTTCACCAAATGTTCCTGGTCCCTGTGTTATTTTCAACTTATATTTGGCATTTCTCTTGAACCTGTGCATGCTCAGTGGCTCTGGAGAGTTTAATATGGAATGGAAATGTTTTTTTTCCCATCAAATGGCTTATTTTTCATTCATTTTCAACACTTGTCCATGAAAATTCCTGATGGGCATCACCTGTGCCATTCCAGTTCTTCCTGAGGGGTCTTTCACCATTCTATAGGGTTGCTTGAAGTCTCCGCCGCCCATTGGAATTCTGGGTTGAGATCCCAATGCCTGATGATGCAAAACAGTGTCGCGGGGGGTTCTGGGTCCATGCCGTCAGGCCCCTCCCCCTCTGTCAGAGCAACGGCAGACAATCGATTCGTGCTTTTTTACCTGGATTACCTGTGCAGACAACAAAGCATGACAAGCATGGAGCCCGCTCAGCTCAGCTCACTGTCACCATATGTCAACTGGGTGCCGGCAGATGTGGTACTGCATTGCTACACAGCAGCAGCTAATTGCCTTTTGGCAGCAGATCGTGCAGTATGACTGGTAGCCTTCATTGGCTATCTGGGTGCTGGCAGACGTGGGGATGCATTGCTACACAGCAGCAGCCCCTTGTCTTTTGGTAGTAGATGGTGTACTAAGATTGATATCCGTCATCGTCGTATTCCAGTTCAATCAGAGGCACCTGGGCAGACATGTTTTGTCTCCTGGAGACTCAGTCCTGCCGGCAGTCCTATTGAATCGTCTTGACGATGATGGCTAGCAATCGTAGTACAGTATCTTCTGCCAAGTACCCAGAAGATGCCGAGGGCTATTAGTCATGCTGCACCATCTGCTGCCAGCTTAAGATGTAAAAAATAGATGTATTCATTTGCTTCCCCCTCCCTCCGTGAAATCAACAGACTGCTAAACCCAGGGTTTTGAGTTCAATCTTTGGGGGGGTCATTCTGTGTGACACTTGTTTGTGTTTCTTCCTGATGCACAGCCACCTTTGTTGATTTTAATTCCCTGTACCTGTACCCGTACGCCATGTCGTCAGTTACCCCTCCCTCCCTCCCTCCATCAGTTTCGCGCCTTTTTTCAGACCAGACACCATAGCCCTGGAATCATGGAGCCTGCTCAGATCACCGCGGCAATTATGAGCACTATGAACACCACGCACATTGTCCTGGAATATATGCAGAGCCAGGACATGCCAAAGCAAAACCAGGACCAGCCGATGAGGCGATTGCAGCACAGCGACAAGAGTGCTGAGGAAATTGACATGGACACAGCCCTCACACAAGGTATGGGCCCCAGCAATGTGCAAATTATGTTGTTACTGGGGCAGGTTCATGCAGTGGAACGCCGATTCTGGGCCCGGGAAACAAGCACAGACTGGTGGGACCGCATTGTGTTGGAGGTCTGGGACGATTCCCAGTGGCTGAGAAACTTTCGCATGCGTAAGGGCACTTTCATGGAACTTTGTGACTTGCTTTCCCCTGCCCTGAAGTGCCAGAATACCAGGATGAGAAGCGACCTCACAGTTGAGAAGCGAGTGGCGATAGCCCTGTGGAAGCTTGCAACGCCAGACAGCTACCGGTCAGTTGGGAATCAATTTGGAGTGGGCAAATCTACTGTGGGGGCTGCTGTGATCCAAGTTGCCACGGCAATGAAAGACCTGGTGATATCAAGAGTAGTGACTCTGGGAAACGTGCAGGCCATAGTGGATGGCTTTGCTGCAATGGGATTCCCAAACTGTGGTGGGGCGATAGAGGGAACCCATATCCCTATCTTGGCACCGGAGCACTGAGCCACTGAGTACATAAAGTGCAAGGGGTACTTTTCTATGCTGCAGCAAGCCCTGGTGGATCACAAGGAATGTTTCACCAACATCAACGTGGGATGGCCGGGAAAGATACATGATGCTCGCGTCTTCAGGCACTCTGGTCTGTTTCGAAAGCTGGAGGAAGGGACTTTATTCGCGGACCAGAAAATAACCATTGGGGATGTTGAAATGCCTATCGTGATCCCTGGGGACCCAGCCTACCCCTTAATGCCATGGCTCATGAAGCCGTACACAGGCAGCCTGGAAAGTAGTCAGGACCTGTTCAACTACAGGCTGAGCAAGTGCCGAATGGTGCTGGAATGAGCATTTGGACGTTAAAAGCGTGCTGGCGCAGCTTACTGACTCGCTCAGACCTCAGCGAAAAGAATATCCTCATTGTTATTGCTGCTTGCTGTGTGCTCCACAATATCTGTGAGAGTAAGGGGGAAGACATTTATGGCGGGGTGGGAGGTTGAGGCAAATTGCATGGCCGCTGATTACGCGCAGCCAGACACCAGGGCGGTTAGAAGAGTACAGCAGGGCACGGTGCGCATCAGAAAAGCTTTGAAAACGAGTTTTGTGACTGGCCAGACTACGGTGTGAAACTTCTGTTTGTTTCTCCTTGATGAACCCTCTGCCCCCCCCCCCCCACACCCAGTTCAATCTACTTCCCTGTAAACCAACCACCCCACCCTCTCCGCCCCCCTTTGAGCACTGCTTGCAGAGGCAATAAAGTCATTCTTACTTCACATTCATGCATTCTTTATTAATTCATCACATTACTAGGGGGATAATTGCCAAGGTAATTGAAAGGGGTTGGGGAGGAGGGAAGGAAAAGGACACACTGCAGTTTAAAACTTTAAAACTTTAACACTTATTGAAGGCCAGCCTTCCGATGCTTGGGCAATCATCTGGGGTGGAGTGACTGGGTGGCTGGAGGCCCCCCCACCGTGTTCTTGGGTGTCTGGGTGAGGAGGCAATGGGACTTGGGGAGGAGGGCTGTTGGTTACACAGGGGCTGTAGCAGCGGTCTCTGCTCCTGCTGCCTTTCCTACAGATCAACCATACGCTGGAGCATATCAGTTTGATGCTCCAGCAGCTGGAGCATATCAGTTTGATGCTCCAGCAGCTGGAGCATCGACTCTTGCCTTCTGTCTGCAAGCTGATGCCATCTATCATCTTCAGCCCGCCACTTGCTCTGTTCATCCCATGATTCAGCCCGCCACCTCTCCTCTCGTTCATATTGTGCTTTTCTGTAGTCTGACATTGACTGCCTCCACGCATTCTGCTGTGCTCTTTCAGCGTGGGAGGACATCTGGAGCTCTGTGAACATATCATCCCGAGTCCACTGTTTTCTCCTTCTAATCTTTGCCAGCCTCTGTGAAGGAGAAACATTTGCAGCTGGTGGAGGAGATGGGAGAGGTGGTTAAAAAAAAGACACATTTTAGAGAACAATGGGTACACTCTTTCACGTTAAATTTTGCTGTTCACATTACACAGCACATGTGCTTTCATTACAAGGTCGCATTTTTCCCTCTTATATTGAGGGCCTGCCGGTTTGGTGTGAGAGATCATTCACACGGTGCCAGGCAACAGAATTCGGCTTGCAGACAGCCATGGTAAGTCAGTCTTTTGGCTTTTTTAACCCTCATAACATGTGAGAATGGCTTTAAACAGTAGCGCTCTCATTTCCCATATCAAGGACCCGTTGGGTTAGCCATTTAAAATGGGTTTGCAATGTAAAAGGAGGGGCTGGGATTTCTGGGTTAACATGCAGCACAAACCCAACTAACCCCCTACACA
The DNA here is from genome assembly GCF_013100865.1 of Trachemys scripta elegans. Taxonomy (NCBI): domain Eukaryota; kingdom Metazoa; phylum Chordata; order Testudines; family Emydidae; genus Trachemys; species Trachemys scripta. Next base: position 258,760,849 of record NC_048298.1, on the reverse strand, counting down.
CACACACACACACACACACACAATTCTCTGGGATCATCCCTTCACCCCTCCCCCCCGCACCGCCTGGCTAACAGCGGGGAACATTTCTGTTCAGCCGAGCAGGAACGGGCACCTCTGAATGCCCCCTTAATAAAATCACCCCATTTCAACTAGGTGACCGTGAATGATATCACTCTCCTGAGGATAACAAAGAGAGATAAGGAATGGATGTTGTCTGCATGTCAGCAAACACCCGGACCATAGGCTGCCATGCTTTGTTATGCAATGATTCCAGATTATGTTCTACTGGCCTGGCGTGGTAAAGTGTCCTACCATGGTGGACGGGATAAGGCAGCCCTCCCCAGAAACCTTTTGCAAAGGCTTTGGGAGAACAAGAAGTAGAGCTTTCTGGACATGTCCCTGGAGGATTTCTGCTCCATTCCCATACACGTTAACAGACTTTTCCAGTAGCTGTACTGGCAGTGATTACAGGGCAAATTAATCATTAATCATTAAACACGCTTGCTTTTAAACCATGTGTGATATTTACAAAGGTACAAAGGTACACTCACAAGAGGTCCCTTGTGTGCCCTCAGGGTCTGGGAGCACGCCTTGGGTGAGTTTCGGGGTTACTGGTTCCAGGTCCTGGGTGATAAACATATCCTGGCTGTTGGGGAAACTGGTTTCTCCGCTTCCTTGGTGTAGCGGTGGCTGCACCCCCTAGAATGGCATGCAGCTCCACGTAGAAGCGGCATGTTTGCGGCTCTGCCCCGGACCTTCTGTTTGCCTCTCTGGCTTTGTGGTAGGCTTGCCTTACCTCCTTAATTTTCACATGGCACTGCTGTGCATCCCTGTTATGGCTTCTGTCCTTCATGGCCTTTGAGACCTTTTCTAATATTTTTCCATTTCATTTACTGCTACGGAGTTCAGCTAGCACTGATTCCTCTCCCCATATGGCGAGCAGATCCTGTACCTCCCGTTCTGTCCATGCTGGAGCTCTTTTGCGATCCTGGGACTCCATCGTGGTTATAAGCAACAGAGGGTCCTGTGGCACCTTTGAGACTAACAGAAGTACTGGGAGCATAAGCTTTTGTGGGTAAGAACCTCACTTCTTCAGATGCAAGTAACGGAAATCTCCAGAGGCAGGTATATATCAGTGTGGAGATAACGAGGTTAGTTCAATCAGGGAGGGTGAGGTGCTCTGCTAGCAGTTGTGGTGT